>NC_134504.1:2635493-2935493 GCF_040206685.1 Ascaphus truei | reverse complement strand
ATATTATAATTGTTTGATTCTAAAATTAGTGCAATACAAGTGGAAACAAAGTGATATAACCCTCTAAAAGCGCTGACCTACACTAGTTAGTGATTGTAGTGCAATATATTATAATTGTTTGATTCTAAAATTAGTGCAATACAAGTGGAAACAAAGTGATTTTAATATATGCATGTTCTTGTATAGCGCTGCTAGCTTTACAGAGACATTTTGCAGGCACGGGAGCTTACAATCTATTTGTTGGTGCCTGAGGAACAGGGAGATAAAGTGACTTGCCCAAGGTCACAAGGAGCTGAAACCACTCTCGCTATATACATACACACCTACCTCTCTCTCTATATACATACATACACACACACACACACCAATCTCTATACATACACACCTACCTCTCTCCATACATACACCTTTCTCTCTCTCTATATACATACATCTCTCTCACTATATACATACACACCTTTCTCTCTCTATACATACATACACACACACACCAATCTCTATACATACACATACACACCTACCTCTCTCCATACATACACCTTTCTTTCTCTCTCTATACATACATACATACCTCTCTCGCTATAAACATATACACCTTTCTCTCTCTCTCTATACATACATACACACACACACACCAATCTCTATACATACACATACACACCTACCTTTCTCTCTCTCTATACATACATACACACACCAATCTCTATACATACACATACTGTACACACCTTTCTCTCTCCACACATACACCTTTCTCTCTCTCTCTCTCTATACATACACATATACATACATATATCTCTCGCTATATACATATACACATTTCTCTCTCTCTCTATACATACACACCAATCTCTATACATACACACCTACCTCTCTCCACACATACACATTTCTCTCTCTCTATACACACACACACACACACACACACACACACACCTTAACCTTTATCCTAAAAAACCCTAATCTTAACCGCTAATACCAACGCTGCCCCCTCCCCTACAAACCTTAACCCCTTACTCTAATTCCCTACCCTAAAACCCTAACTCATAACCCCCTACCCTAACCGTCAAAACCCCATAAGTTACCTTCCCTTATAATTATTATAAACCGCTTCATTTTCCGCCCGGGACCGCTCGGTTCCGGAGATACTCACCGGTTCTTCTCAGTTTTCAAATCCCCCGCGTGGCGCGGACCGGTAGGAAACTGCAGCGAACGACCCTGCGGTTTCCTACTTCCCGTGTGACGCAGGGGAAGGTTAAAATCGCCCTTTTGTTTCAACTGGAGGGAACTAGAACCCACTACTCTAAACAGTATCTCGGGCGGCCCCGGAGCGGATAATAATAGCCCGTCTCAGCTCAGCCGACCCCCTGGTGTTTTAAGAGAGAAAAACAGGATCTGCTGCTTCAGGTCAACACAAACTCCACACAAACAGCTGGAGGGAGAGGAGGAGATAGGATAGAGACTTCCAAATACATCAACGATTTCAGCACGGCGCAAGATGGAAGCATATTTCAGAGAGCGAGAAGAGTTAGAACAAGAGTTCGCGCTCTGACGCTGCAGGGAGGCGTGGGGTAAATGTGTGAGTAAGTACAGCACTTGTTCATGCAAACAGTGGTGGATTCATGGAATCGTCTCCCAACAGAGGTGGTAGGGGGTAGATTAGAAAGGGAATTACAAAGTGCTGGGTATATACATGAGGCTAAAGCCTAAATATTAGTCAGATAACCCTTTAAGTGCCGGAGGGGTCACGACACCAGAGTGCCACGGCCCTTCAGGGAGCTTGTGATCATGTGACTACTGTCCCCGATGACGGAAGGGGAAGAGTCATCCTTCCTGTAAGAGCGCGTTCAGAACCCGATCTCCCCTAGAAGAGCGAGCAGGATTATTAAGACGTAGCTACATCATGGGACCTTCCGGGGATCTGCCAGACCCCATGCCATCCCAGCTACGTCTATAGGGCACCCAAAGGGTTAATAAGGTCCGGGAGAATGGGAAGACGTGGTGGGACGCATGGTTCTGAACCGCTGTCAACTCCCATCTTCCTATGCAACTGATATTGAAATTAACAACAAAGAATATGGCGCGGTCATTTAAAATGTAATATTTCGGTGACTTTTCTCTCCTCATTTTGTTTTAACTTGAGTATATAAAACTCATTGTAAAGTGTGTAAATAAATAAATAAGTGTACAGTTATGTATGTGATTAGGACAAAAGAAAAGTTGAATAAAATAGGTAAGTGCAGACTATTATTTTCACTGTGTTAAAAACCCTGTGGCATTGAAGTGGCTGTTATTGGCCCATCAATGGAAATAAAACTAGAAACTAAGAGAAATTGAAAGAGTGACGGGGGTCGGGAGAGACAGGAAAACACAGAAATGTGAGGCCAGGAATAGATTAAGAGAAAAAAAAAAAAAATATATATATATATATATATATATACATATATACATATATACATATATACATATATACATATATATATATATATATATACATACACACCAGTTACTGCTATGGAATGAGATAAGGAGTACAGTAGAGAAAGGCGCTTCAGATAAGCCGTGCACTCACAGAACACGAGGCTGAGACCTGCGGACTGCTGGGGTCAGACGCTTACTCCAGGACGCAAGAGTTGCTCACTCTGCTTGGTGGACAATACACTGGAGGTGTTAATACTCTCTCAGTTTTCCGCCTCCTCCCCCTCTCCTCCCATCTGCCCGGACTTAGTGAGAATGCACTGGAGTCACAACATGACCGCAAGAGAAAGATTGGTAAATTGAATTAGGCGTGTTAATGCAATCCCCCCTAAATAGCTATACTCACTGATCAGATAAACAAATTGACAATAGGTGACAAACATATAGGTAGAAGAAAAACAAAAAAAAGGGTCAGTCCCTCCTAGGAGCAGTGTGTACGAATGGCAGTGACATGGTTAAGGGGTCCGTCCCTCCTAGGGGCAAAGTGTACTAATGGCAGTGACAGGGTTAAGGGGCCAGTCCCTCCAAGGGGCAAAGTGTACTAATGGCAGTGACATTTTTAAGGGGCCAGTAGCTCCAAGGGGCAAAGTGTACTAATGGCAGTGACAGGGTTAAGGGGTCCGTCCCTCCTAGGGTCAAAGTGTACTAATGGCAGTGACATGGTTAAGGGGTCAGTAATAATGCCAATGGATACATGGTATCCGGGTACTAGTAACACTGTTAGTGGCCCCTGCTGCTTGACAGGATTGTATATCTCCATTAAGTCAGGGCAAATAACGTGACATTACCTAGAACAAGAACGGGCATCATTTCCCCGGAGTGAGCGCAGTATACACTAGCTAATTATATGCAAACATAACGGCCATACTGGAACTCAATAGTATGGGCTTAACGCCATGTTATTTCAGGATAACGCCACGTTATCGTCACATAATGTGACATTATTTCAGTCTTGACTGGCCAGTGGGATCCAGCAAGTAATGAGTTAATGTCTCAGAGACACGGCAACATGAAAAAGCCAACCTTGGAATTCCTGACACAGGATAGGGAGGCTTACACCATGTATCCCACACAGCTAGGCCCAGCAACAGGTAACAAGACTTACACCATGCGTCCCACACAGCTAGGCCCAGCAACAGGTAACAAGACTTACACCATGCGTCCCACACAGCTAGGCCCAGCAACAGGTAACAAGACTTACACCATGTATCCCACACAGCTAGGCCCAGCAACAGATAACAAGACTTACACCATGTATCCCACACAGCTAGGCCCAGCAACAGGTAACAAGACTTACACCCTGCATCCCATACAGCTAGGCCCAGCAACAGGTAACACGAGACTTACACCATGCATCCCACACAGCTAGGCCCAGCAACAGATAACAAGACTTACACCCTGCATCCCATACAGCTAGGCCCAGCAACAGATAACAAGACTTACACCATGCATCCCACACAGCTAGGCCCAGCAACAGATAACAAGACTTACACCCTGCATCCCATACAGCTAGGCCCAGCAACAGGTTACAAGACTTACACCATGTATCCCACACAGCTAGGCCCAGCAACAGGTTACAAGACTTACACCATGTATCCCACACAGCTAGGCCCAGCAACAGGTAACAAGATTTACACCATGTATCCCACACAGCTAGGCACAGCAACAGGTAACACGAGACTTACACCATGCATCCCATACAGCTAGGCCCAGCAACAGGTAACACAAGACTTACACCATGTATCCCACACAGCTAGGCCCAGCAACAGATAACAAGACTTACACCATGTATCCCACACAGCTAGGCACAGCAACAGGTAACAAGATTTACACCATGTATCCCACACAGCTAGGCACAGCAACAGGTAACACGAGACTTACACCATGCATCCCATACAGCTAGGCCCAGCAACAGGTAACACAAGACTTACACCATGTATCCCACACAGCTAGGCCCAGCAACAGATAACAAGACTTACACCATGTATCCCACACAGCTAGGCCCAGCAACAGATAACAAGACTTACACCATGTATCCCACACAGCTAGGCACAGCAACAGGTAACAAGATTTACACCATGTATCCCACACAGCTAGGCACAGCAACAGGTAACACGAGACTTACACCATGCATCCCATACAGCTAGGCCCAGCAACAGGTAACACAAGACTTACACCATGTATCCCACACAGCTAGGCCCAGCAACAGATAACAAGACTTACACCATGTATCCCACACAGCTAGGCCCAGCAACAGATAACAAGACTTACACCATGTATCCCATACAGCTAGACAAGGCAACGAATGGGTAATGTTCAAGAAATGGAGTGCCAGAGTATTTCAAAATGGGGTTTAACGAGTGTTTGTTAGTGTACCTTCTTCAGGAAGCCCATGTCTAGTTGGGAAGACAGTATGCTCGGTGGAGGAATCGGTTCTTACCCCTCTATTATTCAAACTCATAGCCAGTGCTTTCATTTCAACCAAGCTCTTTCACGCAGATAGTGACTCAGGGATTTATTAAAAAGCTCATTTGGATCTCCATTAAAATGAATGTTTGGAAGCGATTAAGGTGAGCGGTGCCTAGAAATCAGCGTTACTGTTGCAGGCGTTACATGAGAAAGCCGGTTAGCAATGAACAAACGACTGGGCTGAAATCGGCACGGTGGAATGACTGCGGACGTTTGCCAGTCAATGGAATGGTTTTTAGCACCATGTTCTCGGGACTTGCAACCTCCCAGGAAAGGTCACTCTCAGGATGGTCATTCTACTCCCAGGGAGGGTCACTTCACGAGGCTTCTCATGATGCTCAGGGATGACCCTCTGTATCCGCTCCCAAAGTGGTTCCAATGGTTCAGGTAGTGGAAGAGCTGATAGAGCTTCAGGCGCTTATCGAACCCGGCAGCTTTGGGGATCTTGGCGTGGTAGGCGGAGTAAAAGGAACCACCGAAACCTCCGAACATGCCGGCGATGGCCAGCTCAAAAGCGGAATGGCCGTAGAAAGAGGCCGGGTCGAATATAACAGGTCCGGACTCCACCTCGGCCACGTTTCCTCCCCACAGGTCTCCGTGAAGAAGCGCTGGCACGATATCAATGTCCGTGAACATCTCCGGTATCTTCAGCTGTCGGCAGGAATTACAAACATGGGCAAACACCCATTAGGCACCGGAAAGGCAGCCACATTGTCACTCGAGATGGGGTGCAGCGGTTTGGGCATTGGTTTTGAATGTACATGGCTGCTAATTCTGGACCACACAGCTTACACTCCATGCGGTCCTGTACACGTTACTTTATTTACCTTTGCAATTCCAGGGAAATTAGATATTGCAATGTATGTTTATTGTTAAAATAGAAATCCCAAACCTTAAAGGGTTACCCAGAGAGCCCCCTTAACCATGTCGCTTGAATGAGTGCACTTTGGTCCCTCCTAGGAATTCCAGCAGCATGTGTAAGGGGTCTCTCTGGGTAACCCTTTAAGGTTTGAGATTTCTATTTTAACAATAAACATTATCTTTACTGGTTCCCTGATAAGGACAGAGGGGGGGGGGGGGACATAACAGGATAGAAAACACTTGCTTGACAAACCCTTTCTCATTCAGAAGCACTTAAGATATTCAACTGGACAACCAAGTGGGAGATTGCATTTTAAGTGTTCTATTGTAATTAAATGGCGCCATGAGACCATGAAAAGAGAAGTCTCAATCCAGTACCAGCTTCTGAAGAACAGAAATTAAATCTAAGTGCAACGGGTCAGGGGCGGTTGGCAGTGGGAGTTAGTGAGGATCTGCAACATAAAAAGGACAGACCATTGAAGCGGACCTTGTATTCTGTGAGTTTAGATGTATGGAACGATCCAGTCTTGGTCTTGAGCGCGATGTACCATGATGGGAAACTACAGATGGAAACATATGATCACCATGTATGTTCTATTCCCTACCTGTAACTGGGACCAAAGCTCTCTGGCCTCCCTGTCGCCCGATGACTTCTCAATCATATCTATCTGGGGCTGGATCCGCTGGCGGGTGTAGAAGGTGACCCAATCTTCCTGCCAATCGTTCACCTGTAAGAGAAGCACGATTACGAGTAAGGAAGGTGTTCTGCACAAGGGAACGACACAGAGCAACAGTTTCAATAGCAACGCTTTGTGAAACGCCTTACCAGTGGGAGGTAACCACAGCATGTGACTGCATGGAAACCGAACCTGTCTACGTGCTGGAGATCGGACTGTCCCGGGCCTTTACCTTGGGAACAAGAAACCCATTACTTGTGTACAAGTCAGCGGATCAGGATTTCCTGCCAGATACCACTTCATGATGTGTTCCTTTTGGGGGAATGGGGCGCCAGTCCGATGATAAGCATTTTACATACACTGTGCATGTTACGTTTCAATAAAAAGAAATATTCGGTTCTTCCCACGTTTTTAATCTGGTGTTTTAACATTTTCTTTCTTTTTTATTGTATTTGTACATACACGCCCAGAGAGGTAATACCGGTATACACATGCACGCCCAGAGAGGTAATACCGGTATACACATACACGCCCAAAGAGGTAATACCGGTATACACATACACGCCCAAAGAGGTAATACCGGTATACACATGCACGCCCAGAGAGGTAATACCGGTATACACATGCACGCCCAGAGAGGTAATACCGGTATACACATACACGCCCAGAGAGGTAATACCGGTATACACATACACGCCGAGAGGTAATACAGTATACACATACACGCCCAGAGAGGTAATACCGGTATACACATACACGCCCAGAGAGGTAATACCGGTATACACATACACGCCGAGAGGTAATACAGTATACACATACACGCCCAGAGAGGTAATACCGGTATACACATACACGCCCAGAGAGGTAATACCGGTATACACATAAACGCCCAGAGAGGTAATACCGGTATACACATACACGCCCAGAGAGGTAATACCGGTATACACATACACGCCCAGAGAGGTAATACCGGTATACACATACACACCCAGAGAGGTAATACCGGTATACACATACACGCCCAGAGAGGTAATACCGGTATACACATACACGCCCAGAGAGGTAATACCGGTATACACACACACGCCCAGAGAGGTAATACCTGTATACACATACCCGCCCAGAGAGGTAATACCGGTATATACATACACGCCCAGAGAGGTAATACCGGTATACACATACACGCCCAGAGAGGTAATACCGGTATACACATACACGCCCAGAGAGGTAATACCGGTATACACATACACGCCCAGAGAGGTAATACCGGTATACACATACACGCCCAGAGAGGTAATACCGGTATACACATACACGCCCAGAGAGGTAATACCGGTATACACATACACGCCCAGGGAGATAATACCGGTATACACATACACGCCCAGAGAGGTAATACCGGTATACACATACACCGCCAGAGAGGTAATACTGGTATACACATACATGCCCAGAGAGGTAATACCGGTATACACATACACCCCCAGAGAGGTAATACTGGTATACACATACACGTCCAGAGAGGTAATACCGGTATACACGTACATGCCCAGAGAGGTAATACTGGTATACACATACACGTCCAGAGAGGTAATACCGGTATACACGTACATGCCCAGAGAGGTAATACTGGTATACACATACACGCCCAGTATTTCCTCTCATTTTTTACTGGACAGTCCGGTCCAATAATGGACACCTGGCCGCCCTAGCAGTGAGTCCGTGTTTAACGTTACCTTGTGTGGCTTTATTCTGTCCTCCCTTTCTCCCAAGCAATGTGTATTTACCCACGATCCCGCTCTCATTGGTCTGCTTCTCCCGCAGCCTCTGGTTATGAAGGTGGAGACATGCCAGCTGCTCTCCCAGCGTCGCCGAATGCCTAAGAAGAAGTTAACCGAGTCTTGTAAGAACTATGTAATAACAGGGTCATCAGCACATACCACTTATGTGATAAGAACAGGGGTTGGTCCTCAAGGGCCTCCAACAGGTCAGGTTTTAAGGAGATCCCTGCTTCAGCACAGGTGGCTCAATCAGTGGCTCAGTCATTCGACCTGTTGGTGGCCCTTGGGGACCGAAGTTGCCCACCTCTGGATACGGACATGCTTTATGTACAGTATTCCTGGAAAGCGCACGTCACAGTAAATAAGACACAGCGGATAGCAGGAAATCCATGTAGTGAGGCAGCTTCTTATCACAAACTGCCCGCTCCACAACCCTTCTGCATTTATTCAGTTAAAACAATGGTGATGATTGGAGATAAAACGTACGATGACACTGCCGTGAGTTGTGAATGGATGGAACATTCTAAAGAGATAAGACATCAGAGATAACAGGCGGAGCGTCAATGTTCCACGTCTGCAGTGTACGGGGCACTGGATTAGGTACCAAGGCGTCTATAGTTGTTTGTGATTGGTTACAGATAAATCACAGTATTAGCTTAAACGCAGAGGGCAATATGCATACACAAACACACTATATCATTATAAATATATATGGACCACACTCAATCCTGATATATACTCCGTCCCACAATGAGCAGCTACTTTACCATTTGTTTCAACATTGCCCCTTATGCCTTCTAGATTGTAAGCTCTAAGGGCCAGTTTGTCCTTATTTGGTATGTATGTCTTTATTTATATTGCAGCATTAATGTACATAGCGCTTCCCAGCAGTAATACACGACAATCATATAGATAATAAATAATATGAATAACACATAATTGGGAGAAGTGCTTAGGAAATAACAGTCCCATTGTTCTGCGCTGCAGACTACGTTGGCGTTTTACAAATAAATGATAGAAAAATAAAAAATAAATGATCTATATATTAAAAAATAAATAAATAAATAAAATGTGTGGACTATACCCTTTGGAAGGGTATAGAGTGAGGTTCCTGGGTAAAGCATAAGAGCCGATGAACAAAAACAACATTATTGGCAAAGCATATAACAAAAATGTGTATAAGAAAGTATGCTGCCAAATATAAGCCAAGGTTATTATTATAATATATGTATTGTATTCTTATTTACGTCACACAATAAACGTGCGTGCGTCTCTGTGTGCGGGTATATCTGTGTACGTTTGTGTACGTGTGTGTACGTGTATGTCTGTGTACGTGTGTGTGTACGTGTGTGTGTACGTGTATGTCTGTGTACGTGTGTGTGTACGTGTGTGTGTACGTGTATGTCTGTGTACGTGTGTGTGTACGTGTGTACGTACGTGTGTGTGTGTACGTACGTGTGTGCGTGTACGTCTGTGTACGTGTGTGTGTACGTCTGTGTACACGTCTGTGTGTACGTGTGTGTACGTGTGTGTGTACGTGTGTGTGTACGTGTGTGTGTACGTGTACGTGTGTGTGTACGTTAATAGTTTTCAGAGATAGCATTACATGTGAAGCTATTGGAAGCCTTTGCCATTAGAACGAAGCGGCCGTGGAGATGCCCTGTTGCCCCGATATCTGTACCTGTTCAGGCTTTTCATGTCCAGATGCCCCATGACCAGCAAAGCGCCCCCTCCTGGCTGGTCGATCACCTTGATCGGTCTGGGAGCTTTCACCGTGTCGGTCCGGAGGATGGCTTCTAAACTCGCCATTTCGCCCAAGAACATCCTCCGTGCCTAAAAACAGCAGCAAGTGACCCCAATGTTAGACAGGGAAGCGACTATAGGAAGAGAATGCGACAGCAGAAAGGAGCCACGCGGACCCCCGTACCTGCAGAAAGGAGCCACGCGGACCCCCGTACCTGCAGAAAGGAGCCACGCGGACCCCTGTGTCTGCAGGAACCACGCGGACCCCCGTATCTGCAGGAACCACACAGACCCCCGTATCTGCAGGAAGGAGCCACGCGGACCCCCGTATCTGCAGAAAGGAGCCACGCGGACCCCCGTACCTGCAGAAAGGAGCCACGCGGACTCCTGTGTCTGCAGGAACCACGCGGACCCCCGTATCTGCAGGAAGGAGCCACGCGGACCCCCGTATCTGCAGAAAGGAACCACGCGGACCCCCGTATCTGCAGGAACCCCGCAGACCCCCGTATCTGCAGAAAGGAGCCACGCGGACCCCCATATCTGCAGAAAGGGACCACGCGGACCCCCGTATCTGCAGAAAGGGACCACGCGGACCCCCGTATCTGCAGAAAGGGACCACGCGGACCCACGTATCTGCAGAAAGGAGCCACGCGGACCCCCATATCTACAGAAAGGAACCACGCGGACCCCCGTATCTGCAGAAAGGAACCACGCGGACCCCCGTATCTGCAGAAAGGAGCCACGCGGACCCCGTATCTGCAGGAACCACACGGACCCCCGTATCTGCAGGAACCACGCGGACCCCCGTATCTGCAGAAAGGAACCACGCGGACCCCCGTATCTGCAGGAACCACGCGGACCCGCGTATCTGCAGATAGGAACCACGCGGACCCCCGTCTCTGCAGAAAGGAACCATGCGGACCCCCGTACCTGCAGAAAGGAACCACGCGGACCCACGTATCTGCAGGAACCACGCGGACCCCCGTATCTGCAGGAACCACGCGGACCCCCGTATCTGCAGGAACCACGCGGACCCCCGTATCTGCAGGAACCACGCGGACCCCCATATCTGCAGAAAGGAACCACGCGAACCCCTGTATCTGCAGAAAAGAACCACGCGGACCCCCGTATCTGCAGAAAGGAACCACGCGGACCCCCGTATCTGCAGAAAGGAACCACGCGGACCCCCGTATCTGCAGAAAGGAACCACGTGGACCCCGTATATGCAGGAACCACGTGGACCCGTATCTGCAGGAACCACGCGGACCCCCGTATCTGCAGAAAGGAGCCACGCGGACCCCCGTATCAGCAGAAAGGGACCACGCGGACCCCCGTATCTGCAGGAACCACGCGGACCCCATATCTGCAGGAACCACGCGGACCCCCATATCTGCAGATAGGAACCACGCGGACCCACGTATCTGCAGGAACCACGCGGACCCCCGTATCTGCATAAAGGAACCACGCGAACCCCGGTATCTGCAGAAAGGAACCACGCGAACCCCCGTATCTGCAGAAAGGAACCACGCGAACCCCCGTATCTGCAGAAAGGAACCACGCGGACCCCCGTATCTGCAGAAAGGAGCCACGCGGACCCCCGTATAAGCAGAAAGGGGCCACGCGGACCCCCGTATCAGCAGAAAGGGACCACGCGGACCTCCATATCTGCAGGAACCACGCGGACCCCCGTATCTGCAGGAACCACGCGGACCCCCGTATCTGCAGAAAGTAGCCACGCGGACCCCCGTATCTGCAGAAAGTAGCCACGCGGACCCCCATATCTGCAGAAAGTAGCCACGCGGACCCCCGTATCTGCAGAAAGGAATCACGCGGACCCCCGTATCTGCAGAAAGGAACCACGCGGACCCACGTATCTGCAGGAACCACGCGAACCCCCGTATCTGCAGGAAACACGCATCAACCACCATCAATTTCTGACTGGTAACAGTTAAATGGTGGTAGGTGGCCCCTCCCCACCTTTTTAACTTGGGAGATTCTGGCATTTTGCTGAATGGACAGGACTCACTGCTGTTGCTTCCCCTCATACAGAGGTAACAGGAAGGGTGCACAGTTTTAGTGCTAGGACCTGGTAGAAAATAAAGTTGTCCTCCAGCGCGTGGTCTTATTGCTCTTTTCTTCCTTATGTAGAAAAAAGACAACAACAAAAAACACCACACACAAGTGGTAAGACCACACGCTGGAGGACAACTTTATTTTCTACCAATCTTATATAAGGAGGAGTTTGAATCACCTCCTGGGACACCAGCTGCGGGACTTTATTTATTGCACCTCATTAATAGGACTAGCGCCACTTTTATTTTTTCTTTAGTGCTAGGACCTGCATTATTTTGGTTATACCTTGACGTGGTTTGCAGGCTTACGACGCTTTGGCCAAAGGGTTTAACTAAATAACCAAGTAATTACTATTATTATTGAAGTATTTAAACTTTATACTTATTACCATATATGTTTTGTCAATTTGATGTAGCATTGAGCACCCCTGTCTTTTGTTGTATATTTAGGATTTAGCCTTAGGGCTATCCCAAGCATTTTTTTAGGGGGGGTTCTTGCAAAAAGTTTTGCAAAGCTGAGACTTTGAAATTGCAGATCCCAACATAGGATTAATCACAATAAATAGTAATGTTACCATTGCTTTCTTTTCATTTATTCCAAGCAGTCTCTATAAATGCATCAATGCGCAGTTGATTTATCATTTATATATTATGTATTTAATACTGTTTATTATTACTTTAAATATTAATAATGTGTTATTAAGTTAACATTAACTTATTAAATATATTTAAGTTTTATTATTTAATAACTAATATTGTTAATTATTACGTTACTATTTATTATTACTTTAATATCATTAAACATTAATTAATGAGCACTGCTTCATATTTTAAGCCACTACAGGTACTGAAGAAACCCTCCACCCATTCTTTGCACTGGGGGATGGGGTAAATATTTGAAGAGAGACCTGCTGACATAATTAATTAAATATGATGATTGTGACAGGCACGAACATGTCCCCAGTCCCCTGCATGTCCCTAGCAGGACCCCAGCCCCTGTAAGCCAAGGAGAGCCTGGGAACCTCAGACTTGTGGTTGATCTTCACAAAGACCAGGCCGCTGTCAGTGGCATAGCTCTGCCCTTGGCTGATGCAGCCTCCTCCTGAGTGACCCGATGCTTTCACCACAGAGGACTCCAACTCCTTCCTCAGCAAGGCTTCCATGTTGCTGCACCCACGCACCGCGCATGCGCAGGCTTTGCGGTCCAACTGCGTTCCAAACTTCACCACGCCCACCTTGGCCGCGGATGCTTGAATGGGCGGGGTTACACCTTAGATTGGCATCTTGCATGGACACCGCCCACTCCTATAAGATTTAAATGTCCTTGCTGCACGTGGGAGCAAAAAACATGGGATAGAAATAACATGATGTGAGATCATGCTTCGTATCTTGTTTCTGCAAAACTAAAGTAGACGTTGGAATAGCAACAAAAGTGTTTTATTTTTTTCCTGCAAATATTTTATATACCCAGAAAGCAGAGATCTACCTTTTATACAATAAAAATATATCCTGTGTTTTCCTAAAGGTTAGAGTCCAGAACCTCCCAATATGTATCACCACCTTATATCCCCTTGTATATATTTTATTGGCTGCAAATAGATCTCTCATAATACAAGAGCATTACAAACAGGTCGTGAAAAAGAGAAAAGTGAATGTGCTCTAAACAATGTGTGAAACATATTAAAATAGTGAATAATGTATGAAGGTGAATTAAAACAAGAGGAGCACCAATTGGAAAATCAATTTATGTGTATATTAAATGTGAAGGCTCCAACCATGTAAATGCAGCTAGTAAATTATCATGGCTCAGTGCTTCAGAGAAGGAGATGAAAGGACAAAAACCAGCACAAATAAATCATGAAAATAAAATGTATTTATGAATAAAAATATGTAAATACACATATAATAAAAAACACAATGATACAAAATTACCAAACCATCTATAATGATCTCCCGTGTTGGTCTAATAAAAGGTACGGCAATCTATAGCACTTATGCACAAGAAAACCTTTTACGATGAATATTACAAATCCTTTAATAGGTATCACAAAGTACAAAGTAGCACTCGATGTCTGGGAACAATACAGTCTCTAGCAGCCTTTTCTAACCTACAACTCTTAAATCATATGTAATACACATTTGCTTGTACGCTGCCTAATGGTATTATTTCAAATTGCATGAATTCAGCCTTATAGTATTGCAAAGTTGTAGAAATTCTTCCAAATTAAAGGGGGGTGGGGGTGGGGGGGTATGGAATCCTAAAGCAGTCTCTTTAATAATTTTTTAGAAATGATTTAATGCACATTTATTCACTAGGTAAGTAAAACCGTTATCTCCACTGCCAATCACTTCTATTACACAAATCATTGTATATTTTATTTGAAACTTACACATGCCTGCAAGCTTCTAGAATATATATAAAGGGATTGAGGCACCCACTTTAGTAATATAGATCAGACTACTGGAGAGGGGTCTGCTATCAGAGTCCTTATAAGGTCCTGTACAAAAATGCTCCTGATAAAGACTCCAGAGGGTAGCCAAAACGTTGGGCTAATTTAAGACATTTTATGTATATTTTTGGTGTGCCTATCTCTTTGTGTATATATATATATATATATATATATATATATATATATATATATATATATATATATATATATATATTGCAAAGCCAGTACAAACAACCTCACACTGATGAGACCCATTAAGGGTGAAACATGTCTGTGAGTGGTTTCTCTGGCTTTGCATCTGATTCCCATGCTGTGCTTTAAAGCTGTGTTAACAGCGAGCATTATCCATTTTAGATGCATATATTAGCGACCCCAGGAGCGGGTTTGCAGAGGTGCATTTCTGGCACGCAAAGCTGGAAACAGGTCCATAATATTAATATTAAGTAATTAATACGGGAGGAGGGACATGAAGTATGGGGATATAAACTAACAGGCTTATATCACTGTCAAAAATCGATCTGCAACCCACAACCTGTGTACTAGAAAGGCATTATATATATTTTATATAAAATATATATAATGCCTTTCTAGTACACAGGTTGTGGGTTGCAGATCGATTTTTGACAGTAATATATATATATATAGCCAAGTGCCCCTGGCTATAGCCTTCTACTGGTCTCAACATTATAAGTCCTGATAGGAACAGGCAGTGCTGGGGTTAAACTCCTGCTCAGGGCCTAGTCTGCAGTTGCAGCCTGGATGGGTACTATGTTGCCTTATCCAGGGGCAGGCCTAAACCGGCAGTTGTAAGTATCATACCTGGGGAGGGTACTGACTTGGTCACATGTATATGGTGTGATGCCTGTCAGTACCTAAACCTGCCCTGTTATGGGGTGGGGTTACAAGCCCTTCCCCCTGGGTATAAAAGCAGACACTCCACCAAATTGAGGTGGATGATTATGGGACAGTATGATAACCTTTTCCCTACCAGAGGGTCAAGGAGGTTGGGAGGGGCTCTGGGGTCTGCTCCAGGGCTGGAGGACGATCATTCTGTTATGCAATAAACCTGCCGTTTGACCAACTATGGTGTGTGGTTATTGGGAAGGAGTATTGCCTGTGGGGACCATCCTGCATCCAGCAGGATCCTCATGGGATGGAGGTGCTGCCGAGTAAGAGCCAAGAGAAAGCCTGCCCTGTTGCTGCTCCCAAACTACAACTGCGGAGCCACTTAGACCTCCTGAACCAGCAGGTGAGCTGCAGCACCCAGGGAAAACACCCATGTAGTGGCCGGATCTTCCGTGGCAGGGGGGGGGGAACAGGTGCTACATATATATATATATACACACACACACACACACACACACACACACACACACACACACGTATACCAGTAGGAAAATCTTTCTCTAACATTCTGACTGACAAATCTTCTAATTAAAAGTTCTGCTTTGTATAGCCAACGACAACTGCGACCTCTAATTATTTCTGTCCATTATTTGTTGACTCGTCCCTTTTTATAATAAACACACGGAACACAAAGAATGTCACAGCTGCTGGTCTCTGTCCCCCCCCCCCCCCGCGTCTCACCGCTGCGTCTGCCAACAGAGCCGAAACCGGACCAAAGGGATGGCTCGGTCCTAAGTGGGGCCAATCTGAGGGATCCTTCTTGGGGCTCCGGGTAAAATGTACCACTAGCTTACGAGCAGCAACCAAATAAAATATGCTGACAAGTGGGGCGATGTACAGCTAACAATGCTTCCGTTCAAGTAATCCCTTGTTAAGGCCCAGTACAGGAATGAAGGTCCCGATGCAGAGGGTGTGTGCGGCGCCTCCTCCCGTCCCATACCCGTGGGTTGGATGCCAATGGATGGACCCCACCCAGCAAGTCTTGACTGACACAGATGTCGCAGCCGGGGAGGGGGGTAGGTTTGCCAGGCGTCCAGTATTGAACTGGACTGTCCTGTATTTGGACACTGTCCAGTAAAACATGAGAGGTAATACTGGACATGTATGCAGTGTTGGGATAAAAAAAAAAATGTAACAACCGGTTCTTAGCTGGGAGGCTGGCGGCGTCTAACAGCATCTCCCGGCATTTATTGCCCTTCTCAAATTGGCCACGCGGCATCCCATGGCGCCGCATTGCCATGACAATGCGACGCCACGTAACACTGCGACGCCACGTAACACTGTGACGTCACGTAGCATCTTGTTGCCATAGCAACGGACGTCACGTGATGCGGTTATGACTTGGACATTTAAACCCGTGGAGCTGCTACCAGCCCCCCGTGTGGAGGTAAGTATCTCAGGGAGCAGGGGGTCCCCAGAGCTAAAATGTACACACACCCTGCTTCCCACCTAGGGGGGGAAACATTTTTGGGGGAGCATATTATCCCTTAAACCTATGCTAAGGAGATGTAGTTTGGACGTTGTTTTTGCGTGTAATAAGCTTTGAGGATAACATGTTCATTCCGATAACGCCGCACCCGTTCCCGTTTTAGATAACGTTGCGAGTCCTGATTTAATGGAGCTTCCTGGATCTCGGTCTTCTCACTATATAGAATATAGCTATAAGTGATTACCTATGCAGAACAGGTGAGGACGAGTTACACCCCTCTAAGATGAAGGAGCGAGTCCATTAAAGTTCCATTAGGTTGTGGATGTTGGCGTCTCCATTTGAGTGAGACAGGACAGGTTGTGACGGACCTTAAACTGTGCTTGCCTATAATTACATAGTCTTAAAATAAAGAAGACTTATATGTCAGCATTGATCGGTATGATCAGCTCGCTGACCCAGGGCAAAATAAAGCTCGGAATGCATCTAATCACGTCTCCCTTCACCTGTTTTGCCAACTGTGCTGTGTAGGGAAGGGCACCCCGCAGACAACTCAAATATTTGTCTATTTTAATGCATTCCGAGGACGGAGACTCGGGCCGCAGAAATGGTGAAGAGCCCAAAATATCTGGATGTGGTTTCATACCAGTGAGTTAGCAGCTAAGTGGTCAGAGCTGGGTTATAGCCATCACAAATGTCTTGGGCAGCAAAGGATCCTGGGAAAGGATGCTTGAGACCGACATGTACTCTTGTTTATCCGCACTGTCATTGTGGGGATCACGAGCCTTTAGCACGCTGATATTCCCATTCATGAGTGGGAGCTGAGGCGTGCTATAGCTTAACACCCTTCTGTGGATGTGCGACTAAGTAGTTTAACGAAGACCCCCTCTTGCAACGAAACGGTTAAAGCCCCAATCCCACAAAGCAGCACATAAAGGAATTGTAATAGCGGAAAATACCCATTTACTACAGTTTTAAGAGCTATTTGGCGATGTCAATAGCTGTGCAAAAGTAGGCATGCAAGCAGAAAAACAAGTATTATGAAGTATACATTTAGGGGTTCACCCCCAGGGCAGCAGCAGGAAGAATGTATACATTTAGGGGTTCACCCCAGGGTAGCGACAGAAAGAATGCATACATTTAGGGGTTCATCCCAGGGCAGAGACAGAAAGAATGCATACATTTGGGGGTTCACCTGAGGGCAGCAGCAGGAAGAATGTATACATTTGGGGGTTCACCTGAGGGCAGCAGCAGGAAGAATGTATACATTTAGGGGTTCGCCCCAGGGCAGAGACAGGAAGAATGCATACATTTGGGGGTTCACCCCAGGGCAGAGCAGGAAGAATGCTGCAGACAGTTTAAAGTTGGTATATTGTAGCCTTGTTTTCTAATGCAGTTGTTAGCAAAGTTTTATAGGAACCACAAATAGCGTTTGTCAGCTGTCCAGAATTTAGCAGGAATGTCCAAACTCCGGCTGGTCATACAGCAAGATGTTCTGCACTTAGCGGTCACCTTGCACTTCAATACTTTTGCCTGAGTTTAGAGGCAGGTCAGTGTTTGATGCACAGAGCAAGGAATGATCGAACCCAGGCTATTTGTACATCTAGGGACCCTCCGATACGGGAAATATTCACCCCCGCCTCCCTGGTTTTAACCAGCGGGGAGGAGGAAATGAATATTTCCCCATCAGAGGGTTCTCAGAGGTACAAATAGCCTGGTTTGAATTCACTAAATACATTTGGAAATGAACATTATGTGCATTAAAGCAGCGATTCCCTCCCCAGAAGCCTATATGATTGTAACTCCAATAATATTAGTATTTTGCCCGCTGAGCATGTCCTGTGTTTTTTTTTAGTGTTCAAAATCATGATTTTCTTAATTTCTAGTATCAGAGGGTGAGCGAAAGACTTCACTGGGCTACAGCCACTTATATTCCAATCGCGTATTTCTCTGAAAGGAGCCCCCGATTACAAAACTAAAGGCAGCGTAAGGAAGGGCAAGGAAATGGTAAATAAAATAAACTGCAAAAATAGCGTCGTTCGGCACTGCCTGCTGCTGTCAGTGGCATGGTTATATATATATATATACATACATACATACATACATACATACATACATACATACATACATACATACAATAACATGACTGAGAGCACAGCTGCATTTTACTGGGATGTCAACGTCCTGTGTTAAAAGGTGTGGTTCTGCCAAGGGGTTTCATAGGTCTCGTCCAGGGTAGAAGCGAACCCGCTGGCGCTAGAGCGCCGTGACATCAGGCGCTCATGCTGATTGGGCGATTCCTGGCCAGCTAGTTGCTCGCGAGCACGCTCTCAGCTGGAAGTGGCCTCATTCTTTTCTCGTAGGTATGAAGCAGGAAGTCCCTGCAGGAGAACCGCGTAACTTACCCCCTGCTCGCCGAGATACCTACCTGCGTTGGCGGGTGCCAGTAGCCTTCTTGGTTGGATAAACAATACAGAGGTTTAAATCTCCCGCTCCCTGATTTTAGGATCATGGGCCTCCGGCAGAAGCTACAGAAGTACGTATCTTGGGGAGCAGGGGGTCGCCGCAGGTGAAATGTACGCGGCTCTGCGCTGGAGACCCCCTGCTTCAATCCTATTTGAAAAATAGGTGAGTATTGCTTTACCTGAGGAAGAGCGAGCGCGTGAAAGCTTGTCTTACAGTGTCAATTGATAGTCCAAATTAAAAAAAAGGTATCCCTAATACTGCAGCACTTATTTACAAAATTGCTTGGAATGTTCCTTTAATTGGCTGCAGAGGGCGCTGTTGCTTATGCTTGGGAATCTATTTGCTCATGGATATACAGTATGAGCTGTGTTTGGGAACCAAACGTTTAATCATATACATTACTAGCTGAGGGACCCGGCGTTGCCCGGGATTGAATGGTCCCGCTCCCCCTCTCTGTCCACTCACCCCCTATCTCTGCTCCCCATTGCCCTCTCTCTGTGGGTGGGTGAGTTAGTGACTGGGTGGGTGAGTTAGTGACTGGGCGGGTGAGTTAGTCAGTTAGTGAGTGGGCGGGTGAGTGAGCGGGCGGGTGAGTTAGTGAGGGCGGGTAAGTGAGTTAGTGAGCGGCTGTGTTTTGGAACCAAACATTTAATCATATACGTTACTAGCTGGTTCAATTTCATTTGCCAAAAAAAGGAATAACAATGAATTGTATGTCTTTATTTATATAGCGCCATTAATGTACATAGCGCTTCACAGCAGTAATACACGTGACAATAATATAAATAACAAATAATACAAATAACAGAACATGGGAAGAAGAGCTTCAGACATAAAAGTAACATTTAGGAAGAGGAAGAGCTCCGAAGAGCTTACAATCTAATTGGTAGATAGGAAGACCGTACAGAGACAGTAGGAGGGCATTCTGGTAAGTGTGTTTGCAAGGGGCAAAGCTTTATGTATGAGGTGTAAAGTATTAGCCACAGTGCTACTCATATGCTTCATTAAGCAGGTGTGTTTTGAAGTGGGTCTTAATGGTGGATAGAGAGGGTGCTAGTCAGGTACTGTGGGGAAGGGCATTCCAGAGGTGTGGGGCAGTCAGTGAGAAAGGTTTAAGGCGGGAGAGGGCTTTAGATACAAAAGGGGTAGAGAGAAGACATCCTTGAGCAGAACGCAAGAGTCGGGATGGTGCATAGCGAGAAATTAGGGCAGAGATGTAAGGAGGGGCAGAAGAGTGTAAAGCTTTAAAAGTGAGGAGGAGAATTGAGTGTGTGATATGGGATTTGATAGGAAGCCAGCAGAGGGATTTCAGCAGGGGGGACACTGAGACAGATCTAGGAAAGAGTAGAGTGATTCTGGCAGCAGCGTTTAGGATAGATTGTAGGGGAGACAGGTGAGAGGCAGGAAGGACAGACAGCAGGAGGTTACAGTAATCGAGACAGTAGAGAAATTGTTAAATTTTTAGACTCAGCATCTGTGTGCGTGCGTTTCAAACTATATATTATGTCTTTTAAATTCAGTAATAATCCATTGATAGTAACTAAAGGAAATAAAATAGACTCATATTTTATTTAACCCTGAAAGGGACTAAGGGTTTTATTTACTAATCAGGTTTCTTACGCTTTAATCCTATCAAGTAAATCTGCAGTCACTAAGCTCCGGGCAAATATTACCTACAAGAGAAACGGTCGTTATTTTCCAATGCGTTTACGCCTACGATCACTAAGGTATTCATATGCAAAAATAACAGCCGTAATTCAGCTCATTAGAGCAAGGTAAAGTCACGTTGTTTCAGCACAACGCTGCATTCTTTACAAATAACGAGAGGGGGAGAGTGGGAGAAGGAGAGGGGGAGAGAAGGGGAGAGAGAGAGACTGAAGTGAGCTTAGTGGATATGGGCTGAATGAACACGCAGAATAGCAGTGCAAGATATTCTGTTTAGAGGCGAGATAAAGAAGAGGAGATAAGCCCCAGAAAATAATTCATTGGGCTTTGACTTTGTGATGAGAACGAGTTGGAACAGGTCAGATCTGAAGCTTGTAGCTGCTCCCAGAAGGATGTGCTCGAGGCAGGGATGCTCAGGAGAAAACAAATACAAACAAGATTCTCTGGTTCTGCAGCCTTGGTGACCTTGTCATTCCCAATACTTATTCACTGGCTTCTTGCTACACTTCTAATGTACTCACCTTTTGTTATTTCTGTCGGTGCCAGGGACAATATATTGTCAGCACGGATTTTTATAGCCGCTAAATCCTAATGTCAGAACCTAATTCTCTTCAATCAGGGCACTCATTCACTAGCACACTGATACACAATGATATAATGATACACATACAGACACACTGATATACACATTAATACAATGATACACACAAGTAACACAGCGATACACGCAGTAATACAGTGATACATACTGACACTGATAGACACAGCTATACACACTGACAGACATAGTAACACACTGATACTCATACCGACACACAGTAACACACTGATACTTATATTATAGACACTGATACACATACAGTAACACTCTGATACTCATACAGACACACACAGTAACACAGTGATACACACAGTAACATACCGATACTCATACAGACACACTGATACACATACAGTAACACACTAATACTCAGAACAACAGAAACAGAGAGTAACATAGTGATACACACAGTAATACACACAGTAACATACCGATACTCATACAGACACAATGATATTCATACAGACACACTGATACTCATATAGACACACTGTCACTCATGTTATCTCACCCTCTCTTTACATTGCAGCACTTTTGGTCAGGGTGTAGGGTTGCCAGGTGTCCAGTATTGAACTGTCCTGTATTTGGACACTCTGGCCAGTAAAAAAAATTAGTTAATACTGGACGTGTATGTATATACCGGTATTAGGTCAGGGTGTAGGGTTGCCAGGTGTCCAGTATTGAACTGTCCTGTATTTGGACACTCTGGCCAGTAAAAAAAATTAGTTAATACTGGACGTGTATGTATATACCGGTATTACCTCTCTGGGCATGTATGTGTATACCGGTATTACCTCTCTGTGCGTGTATGTGTATACCGGTATTATCTCTCTGGAGGTGTATGTGTATACCGGTATTACCTCTCTGGTTGTTTATGTGTATACTGGTATCACCTCTCTGGGCGTGTATGTGTATACCGGTATCACCTCTCTGGGCGTGTATGTGTAGACCGGTATTACCTCTCTGGGCGTGTATGTGTAGACCGGTATTACCTCTCTGGGCGTGTATGTGTAGACCGGTATTACCCCTGGGCGTGTATGTGTATACCGGTATTACCTCTCTGGGCGTGTGTGTGTATACCGGTATTACCTCTCTGGGTGTGCGTGTGTATACCGGTATTATCTCTCTGGGTGTGCGTGTGTATACCGGTATTATCTCTCTGGGCATGTATGTGTATACCGGTATTACCTCTCTGGACGTGTCTGTGTATACCGGTATTACCTCTCTGGGCGTGTCTGTGTATACCGGTATTACCTCTCTGGGCGTGTCTGTGTATACCGGTATTACCTCTCTGCGCGTGTGTGTGTATACCGGTATTACCTCTCTGGGCGTGTATGTGTATACCGGTATTACCTCTCTGGGCGTGTATGTGTATACCGGTATTACCTCTCTGGGTGTGTATGTGTATACCGGTATTACCCCTGGGCGTGTATGTGTACACCGGTATTACCCCTGGGCGTGTATGTGTATACCGGTATTACCTCTCTGGGCGTGTATGTGTATACCGGTATTACCTCTCTGGGCGTGTCTGTGTATACCGGTATTACCTCTCTGGGCGTGTGTGTGTATACCGGTATTACCTCTCTGGGCGTGTATGTGTATACCGGTATTACCTCTCTGGGCGTGTATGTGTATACCGATATTACCTCTCTGGGTGTGTATGTGTATACCGGTATTACCCCATGGCGTGTATGTGTACACCAGTATTACCCCTGGGCGTGTATGTGTATACCGGTATTACCCCATGGCGTGGATGTGTATACCGGTATTACCCCATGGCGTGGATGTGTATACCGGTATTACCCCTGGGCATAGTGACCTGACCGGCTTGGGGGGTTGCCGGATTTCCAAAAGCAAGGCTGCTGCTAGGGGCTGGGCAGCTTCCTCCATCCTGATTGGCTGCTGCTGGATAATGCAGCCAATCCAGAGGTGTCAAGAACCAGGGGTGGGGTCAAGGAGAGGAGGAAACGGCATGGAGCAGAGAAGTGTGTGTCTCAAACGTGTGTGTCTGTCTCTAGCGTGTGTCTCGAGTGTGTGTGTGTGTGTGTGTGCGTCGAGCGTGTTGTGTCTCGTGTGTGTGTGTCTCCAGCGTGTGTCCAGTATTTTTGGAGAAGCCGCCTTGCACCCCCAGCAGGGCCTCCTTCCCATTGTCTGTGCTGTATTAGTTAGTAATAAGCACGCAGCACGTTCCCCTTTCCTTCCCCGGCGCAATTAATGCTTAATTGCTAACTAATAATAAAGGTGAGCTGAGCCCCTCACTGCGCATGCGCGCACGGTGGCAGCCTGAAGACAGCACGAGTTTGTAAACAAGACTAACCACGCCCACTTCCCCGCCCACCGGCGACGCCCACTTTTACCTTGGTTACAAGGGAGGGGCGCGAGGATTCCCGCCTAGCGCCCCTGACGGATGCCCGGCACAGCCAATGGGCTGAGGGCGAAGTGCCCTTAGCAACCGCGATGGTAACCAATCGCCTTGCCGGCTGGCAGAAACGAGGCGGGGCCCGAGCTGTCAGCCTGAGCCCGGCGCCTGCTGGCACAGAGAGAGCGGTGCTGTGTGTGTGAGAGGCGGTGCGGGGCTCTGTGCAGCGGCGGCGGGATACCGGGGAGCAGGGAGAGGCAGGCGGGTCGGTGCTCCTGTCAGGAGAGGGGAGCGGAGCTGTCCTCGCGCGGGTGTTGTGCCGGCGCGTGACCCTTGCTCGCGCGCAATAGCGCGCTCATTTGAAACCCATCGGCGCGTGGCAGGTCCGCCAGGTGACCCCGCCCCCTGCGCGCGCATCAATCGTCACCCCTGGCAACCGGGAGAAGCTGTGCTGTGCTGAGGGGAGGTATGTATATCTATAGGGGGCAGTGAGGGGGAGGTATGTATATCTATAGAGGGCAGTGAGTGGGAGGTATGTATATCTATAGAGGGCAGTGAGTGGGAGGTATGTATATCTATAGAGGGCTGTGAGTGGGAGGTATGTATATCTATAGAGGGCAGTGAGTGGGAGGTATGTATATCTATAGAGGGCAGCGAGGGACAGGTATGTATATCTATAGGGGGCAGCGAGGGGGAGGTATGTATATCTAGAGGGAAGTGAGTGGGAGGTATGTATATCTATAGAGGGCAGTGAGTGGGAGGTATGTATATCTATAGAGGGCAGTGAGTGGGAGGTATGTATATCTATAGAGGGCAGTGAGTGGGAGGTATGTATATCTATAGAGGGCAGTGAGTGGGAGGTATGTATATCTATAGAGGGCAGTGAGAGGGAGGTATGTATATCTATAGAGGGCAGTGAGTGGGAGGTATGTATATCTATAGAGGGCAGCGAGGGACAGGTATGTATATCTATAGAGGGCAGCGAGGGACAGGTATGTATATCTATAGAGGGCAGCAAGTGGGAGGTATGTATATCTATAGAGGGCAGCGAGGGACAGGTATGTATATCTATAGAGGGCAGCGAGGGAGAGGTATGTATATCTATAGGGGGCAGCGAGGGGGAGGTATGTATATCTATAGGGGGCAGCGAGGGGAGGTATGTATGTCTATAGGGGCAGCGAGGGGTGGTATGCATATCTATAGGGGGCAGTGAGGGGGTTATGTATTTCTATGGGGAGCAGCGAGGGGAGGTATGTATATAGGGGGCACAGAGGGGGAGGTGTGTATATCTATAGGGACAGCGAGGGGGGAGGTGTGTATATCTATAGGGACAGCGAGGGGGAGGTGTATATATCTATAGGAGGTAGTGAGGGAGGGTATATCTACAGGGGCAGCGAGGGATGTATGTGTGTCTTTAGGGACTCAGGGGAATGTATATCTATAGGAGACACCAGGGGAGGTATGTATATCTATAGGGGCAGAGAGGGGAGGTATGCATATCTATAGGGAGCACCGAGGGGGAGGTATGTATATCTATAGAGGGCACAGAGGGGGAGGTATGTATATCTATAGAGGGCACCGAGGGGGAGGTATATATATGAATGTGTGTGTGTATATATATATATGTATATATATATATATATATATATATACACACACACACACACACACACACACACACACACACACACACACACACACACACACACGTCGACAAATCACCAAAAAATCTACTCGCCGAATAAAAAAATCTACACACGTGTGCTGCTTGGGCCAATAGAAGCTCGCCACAATGTTAAATCCACTCGCCCGGGGCGTGCAAAAGTATAGGTTTGTCGAACACTGTGTGTATGTATATATATATATATATATATATATCTCTATATATCTGTCTCTGTCTCTGTGAGGGGGAGGTGTATGAATATATATGTATAGAGGGTGGTGTGAGGGGAGATATCTATGTATAGAGTGTATGTGTGTAAATACATAGACTGTTTTATATATTTAGTGTGTAGATATATAGATATAAAATCTATATCTTAAGAAAAGTTGACTTGGGGACCGAAACATTGATCCACTTTAATAAATTACCTTGACTTTTCACATCAATAGTGTGCTGGTGTGTGTGTGTGTGTGTGTGTGTGTGTGTTTATACACATATACACACACACACCGATATAAATTCACACATACACCGATATAAATTCACACATACCAAGTATCTGAGGACGGTAATGCATGTATGTGATAATGTGTCATTTCTAATTAAATGTAGCAATGATGTAAACAAAATGTAGATTTATTAATCCCTTGACCACTTTGCTACTGGAGTGGCCAGTGAAGCAATGTATTGCTGGCCCCTCTGGCGGTGAAAAGGTTACCTGTTATGTTTGGCTGAAGGTGTGTGTGACAATGACTGACATTAGAATTCTATCTTCCTGTCACACCTGGTTGCTGCTGTCCATGTCACTGTCTGTGTGGACCATGCAACTTGTAAGTCAGTGCCACATGTGAACTCACACACAGCCCCTTAAAAGTTGGTGGTTCACCATTCCGCACTTGGTTAAAGTTTTATACGCAAGTATATCAGAGACAATTTTTGAAAAAACGTACACCTTATTAAAATTCCCAATGTTGTATCCTCTTACACTAGTCTTGGCGTTTCTCCGGCAGTAGAACATTCTTGTACTCAGTCAGTTTGAGGTATTAACTAGTTTTTGAAGTGCTTAGTTAATATTTCACTGCCACCTGAACTAGAAAAGTTTTCAAGGGCTGAAAACAAAAATATAATGTCTGTATATCGCTCCCGTTGAAAATTTTAATTACATAGAAATCTCAGACTTGTATGTATAAACCCACATTATATACAGTATGTATTTAGAATTATCCTTTGCACTAGACAGCTAATATTCTCTTCCTTCTCTCCCAGTTGTCCTGGGCTTCTGAACATGCCCCTGCCACCACCAGCCCCCCTGGATTTGTGAGCGCAGAGATGCTGCTTCCCAAGATGGGCTGAAGGATCACATTAGCCAGAGACTTTCTCTCGGGGGGAGAATGACCCACAGAGCCAGTCCGGTGAAAGCGTACGATTTCCTGCTGAAATTTCTGCTAGTTGGGGATAGCGATGTCGGTAAAGGGGAGATCTTGGCCAGCCTGCAGGATGGCGCCACTGAGTCGCCTTATGGTTACAACATGGGTAAGTGCCCTGTGCATACTGAAGCAGTATACGCAGCACTGTACATTGAGCGTTCTGTCTATTTTTATTGCATGACGCTAGCGTGACTTACCCAAGTTCTGGGCTTCAATCCCCATCTCATTTCAGAGGCCTGTGCCTATCCTATACCACATGGGTGACGGTCTCCTAGTCCAGGCTCTCGTACCTTATTTGGCATCTTACACTCATGATAACCACTTCTAATCTAGTACAGGTTTTCTTATCCAGGGATCTATGTTTCCCTAAAGCAGGGGGGCTCATCTCCAGTCCTCAAGACCCGCCAACAGATCATGTTTTAAGGATATCCCTGCTTCAGCACAGGTGGCTCAGTCAGTGATTGAACAACCTGTGCTGAAGCGGGGTTGGCCTTAAAACCTAACCTGTTGGTGGCCCTTGAGGACTGTAGTTGAGCACCCCTGCCCTAAAGCACCTCAGACTCAATGAAGTGTTCCACCCAGTAGAACAATTTAGGGTTGAATTTGTAGGGTATTTTTGATTAAATATATCATTTTTAAGCAGAAACATATTACACACTTGCATTGAGAGACGTACCAGTGTCATTGTAAAATAAAGTAATAGCAACAATTTGCCCTAGGTTTTTACAGTGTTTTCTACTAATGTTAAAGCCGCGGCTTCCTATTGGACTGCTGTTTTAAATCCCCTCAAGATACACCGGTAACTAAACTGATAAGTACCTTGAAATCCGGAGATCCCCTGGAGGTCTTAGCTCTGCAGGACCCCCTGGATCAAATCCTGGAAGTAACTAAATGTGGCGAGTTTGCAGTTTAACAAAAGTAGCCGATTTTATCCTTTTCAACACCTAAAGATTTGGGTCATGATTCTGGGATTACTTGTAAAGATAAAATAAAGAACAGCTATGTTCTGAAAGCACTGGGCGACAGGGTGTCCTGTCCAAGGTCGCAAGAAGCTGGCACTGAGGGGGAAATGTGGGTCTTGGACTTGGCTGACCGGTACCTTACGCACAGCAGTGTCCTTCTCCAGCTTGTCTCTGTGGGTAATCATAGGAAATGGGAGTGACTAAGCCATTCGGGGCAAGGTCTCCCTGTGTCTTATGTTGTCACTTACCTGTCGTGCTTCTCCCCATTGTTTTGTACGGTATTTACCTTGTATTGTCATTTTGTAAAGCGCTGCTGTTACACTATGGCTGCTTTATAATTACAATGATACATTCATGCTTAGTCTGGTGGCTCAGTAAGGCAATATTATGGCAGGCCCTCGGTGACTGAAATCTATAGTACATATTTGATATATCGTACTAATAATAGACTGGGTGGAAACCCTTTTCTCTATACAGCCAGGGTGATGTCTGCTTCGCCATTGCCAAATAATGCACGTGGTGTATTGCCTTGCAGCTTCCGTTTGATTGCACAAATATCCCCTATTTGCAGGTTCAGTGATATTTTAGAGCACTTTCATGCATTAGTACAACTTAAATGTGAATCTCCTTATCCGTGAGTTTTATTGCTGCATAATAATCAGCGAAGAAGCCTACTTTCTTATTGCCCGTTAGCTAGTTTTTGTATCCCTCTAAAATATGTACCAGCTGTTCTGTAAAGTGAAGGGAATATCTGTACACATTCCAAATCCTTACAGAATAATTCTCCTTTTAGTGGCGGTAGCTTAACGAGCCGCAGTCAGCAGACCTTTGCAAGGTGTACCACAATGACTTCCTTTCTTGTGGTTCCACCTTCTCTGCACAGTAATAAGTCATTATACGGATTTCCCTGGGTGTGTTTGAAAACGATTACAGGATTTTAAAGATCATTGAAGGGTAGGGAATTACGAGAGACCTGTTTGGGCTTTCGGAAGACACGGCATCCACAGAAACTTCCTTATGGTTTTCTCTCTTAGATTCCAGAGGTTTATTCTTCGAAATGTGGGTTATTTTGGTTGTGTTCTTTTGTTTTTCTTTTGATTCCCATGACGTGTATTTGAATACTTATAAATACCTACGTGCCTTGCTAGGCACCACTCTCCGACCCCCCCTCCTTTCATGTATAGGTTTCCCACTCTTGTGTAGAAGCGTTGTTTGTTTTGTCGCTCTCCTACTTACGTTGTAGTATCCCTCTCTTGAAACCTTAAAGAACTACAGTAGATGTATTAAAACACTGGGATAAGTGTCCATGCACTATAAGTGTATGTGCCTTAAAATGTATTCTTATGGTAATCTGTTGTCTTCCCAGTTACTAACAACCTAGGAGAGTTAATGTGCTGCAAACGTATTTATTTGGGATAAAGGCGTTGTTGCGTGGTGGTTATGTCTTTCGGTGACGATATTATTTAATGCAAATACTAAATCCACAGCCCTGAATGTGTGTACTTATGCATACCACAAGCAATGTCTGTCTAACGAGACACAAGCTGGCACAGAGACCCTACTAAATCCAGTTATTTGGCAGTGTACTAGGAATCCACACTGATTTAATGGTGCCTGTTTGGATTTTCGCTTGTGTGTTCAGGAAATGCATACCCTCCTTTGTAATCCCTCAGATTGAATGTCCTTCAAGTGAGACCTATTAATCAATAAGGTGCCCCAGTGTCATTGGAGGGGAGATGGGGGGATATCACCATGGTTCCTGTGACTGGTGGTTTAGAGGCAAAATCTCTCACATCCAGCGCCTAGAACTGTATTTTACCTCCTGTATTGACACCACTATGTGTCACGCCAGCGATGCTGTATATTTCCAGTTGTCACTGAACAGTAGCAAGTAAATGTGAGACCAGGCTGTCTATTTGTGGACTCTTCTTCCCTTTAACCTTTTAAGGTAGGATGAGATTGGAAAGATCCATCACCAGAGGCTTAGATGAGAAGTGAAGATCTATGGGGATTGAAGGCTGTAATTTGTTGCCGAGATACATCCATGTGTTGTATGTAACCATAAAGAATCATTTTCCTTTTATTAACCCCTTTCACTTTCAATGCTTTAGGGTTCTTAAAGGTGTAATCCTATATGTATTCAAATATTCTGTACTCTAGTGGGGTAAATATATATCTAGATCAGGGGAGCGCAGACTTTTGGAGCTGCGCCCCCCTGCCTGCTCTCCCTCGCGCCCTACCTGGTTTGGTGGGGTTAAATGACGCCGCAGGGGTCACGTGACCCCCGTTGCCATGGAGATGGACGTGTGACTTCACTCCGCATGACACCGCAGCGTTATTTGACGCTGCGTTGCCATGGCAATGCATCACAGCAATGCGTCTAAACCACGGTAAGTGAGTTGCAGAGGCCTCACGCGATCTCCCAGCATTTAAATTAAGTGCCTCAGGGAAGAGCGCGGGGCTTCTGCAACCGCCCGCGCCCCTTCCCCCCCCAAAAAAATAATCCTGCGCCCCGCACTTTGTGCACCGCTGATCTAGATCAATCATTAATAGTTGCAATGTTAAACCCCTTTGCTGCCAGCAGGAGTAGGGACCAAGGCAACATTTCTAAAGCTACCAATGATGGAGCTTCAGATCAGAACCAACTGTAATACCATCCTAGCCCCTGTCACTAGTTTTAAATATCTGGGCATATGGTTTGACTCCCTTTTAACATTTGGGTTGCACATTGATACCCTAACCTCAAAAAACCTATTCCAAAATAGGGGTACTTTATAAGAACACATCCTCCCTAAGTCTCCTGGTCAGAAAGCGTATCGCACAGCAGATGCTAATGCCAATTATAGACTATGGGGACATAGTATATGGCACAATATACCACAAACTCACCTTGGCAAACTAGACACCCTCAACAATTCAATATGCCACTTTGTCCTCCAATGTAACTACAACACACAGAACTCCAAAATGCTCAAAGAACTAGATTGGTCATCACTCGAGTCTAGGCGCAAAGTTTACCTTTCCTGTCTTGCCTTCAAATACCTTCTGGGCAAGCTACCCGCCTATCTGAACAAGCTCCTCACCCCTACCACACGCAGCACTTATCATCTGAGATCTGACTCCACAAGGCTGCTCACGGTCCCAAGGTTCAACAAAGTATCTGGCCGCTCCTCCTTCTCTTACCGTGCACCCCAAAACTGGAACAGTCTACCATAGACTCTCACAGCCACCACCGGTCTAAGTTCTTTTAAAGCTAAAGCGGTCTCACATTTTAACCTGGTCTGTAACTGTTCTCCTGTCTCTGCTGCGGGGTCAAATTCTGAAGGGAGACAGAATGACATTGATAATGTTGTGTTACTCCAGAACGAGCTAATGGTTCTAGCAGAGCGCATGGTATCACAGAACAGATTAAGCTATAGTCTATCGCAGGGGTGAGACACTCCAGTCCTCTGAGGCCACCATGAGGCTAAGGATATCCCTGCTTCAGCACAGGTGGTGCAGTCTTCGACTGAGCAAAATGATGTCTTTCATGTTAAATTGATGCAGAGTCATTTTGCAACTGGTGTTTTTGAAAGTACTTTGCTCCTAAATGTCTCTGTGTTTGCGTGCCATTTGGGTAATGTCAATGAGTTGGTTAGATAAAATGCATCTATTATAGCATGTGTAAACCTACATCTCTTCATTGTTCCTTCCTCAGTTTTTGCGAGACGAGTATAACGTGTTCTATGGATCAAGGCAAATGGGTGCAATTTGGGGCAATATAAATGACTATATTTATCACATACATTTTTTGTTCTTCAGATACCTATGGCCAGGTTGTTGCGTTAGAATCTCACCATTTTTGTCTCGATACAAATGTCCCAAAGTGATTTTCTTAGGCAGAAAGGGTGCCAGCTATGGTTTTTCACCACTTCACAGGATAGATCATTAACCCCTTCTGCTCCAAAGGCAACTGCAACACAATGCTGCAGTTACTCCTCCCCCTTGTAATAATTTTCTCATGTTAAATTTGTCTATATATTGTTACCTATCCCAATATTGTGACTTGTGAAAGAAGTGAACATTAAATAATGCATGTAACAACAAAAAAAAACAGCTTGGCAGATTTCTTCATTTTCTGCAATCTTTTGCCATATCAACAGCCCGGTTCTATAAACGCGATGTTAAGCTTTTCTGTAAACGGAAATCTCAAACACAGTAGCTTTTGTTATGTTCATGTATATTATTTTTTTGGCCACCTTTTTATTATACTATTGTGCTTGAATGATCCGAGGTCATTAGCTTACTGACTGCCAGAACCTGTACAAAGCTGTATGTCAGTAGGAGCCGATTGAGCCCAGTGCTACCAGTGCTTGTTTGTACTTGACAAACGTCATTAACTCTTTAATGGCTCGAGGTTACTTGTAACCTCATTCCCATACATGATGATGTTACACTCCCTGAAGTTACTAGTCGGCTGCTGTAAATGAGTTAATGTATTTAAGGGGTAATTTGGGTGGCGTCGTTAGGAATAGACTAGCAATACAAAAATTGAATCAAATCAGAATTGCACCATAGTCAAATATGACCTTTTAAAAACAATTCCTTGCTTAGAAAACTGAACAGGTTCATCAGAAATGTAAATGTGTTCAATGTTTCTGAGTCTCCTGGTAAAACATTAGTCATCGCTCTGGTTTTCGTTTCATGTACTGTATTATTTTTTCGGCAGCAGTTTTTGCACACCTGTTAGTGGTGTATGCACTAGGTACATAATCCAGTGGCTAAACACTGAAATGGTACTGAATAAAACGTGTCCGCACTATTTTTAAATACAACCTACTTTTAAAATACCTTTTTGTAAGCAACTCATCACTACAAAAGAGTGGGTACATTTTCTAATATATTTTCATTGCATCAAAGTGTTTAAATGTATTCCCAAATTGTCAATGGCTACTGTGTATTTGATGAGCGTAAGGCAGGGTTTCTCAACTCCAGACCTCAAGACTCCCCCCTCCCAACAGGTCGGTTTTTCCGGATATCCCTGCTTCAGCACAGGTGGTGTCAAGTCTTCGACTGAGCCACTGATCTGTAACCGCTCCCCCCGAAAATCTCACGCACCGCACCCCTGGTCTACAACATCTGTCAATATATGGGGTATATTGACTAAAGTGTGGTAGGTCTCGCCTGCATGTAAATGTTACCGGACACGCAGAGTCATATGTTTGCTTAACTGCAATAGCCAGTGTATTGCCTAACCAGCCATTTACAGATAATGGCCATCACTCTAAAATATTGCACTCTTGCATTTTTCTACCCCAGCCACCCGCCTGGCCGTGAAAGCGTTGTACAGTTAATGTGTTCGAATCCCCTGTTGATCAATCTTCAAAATGCTAGAGTTCTTAGGCAGTTAATTCAATTAATCAAATGGTCATGTCAACATATATTTGTGTTCAGTTTAAGTTGAATATACAAATAGTTGTTTCTTGCACGTGCATTTCACTGTATTACCACCTGCTACTTACTCACTCGGGATGTTTTTCTGTGAGCTGCGTTTTCAGCTATTCATCTTCCCAGCTTTATACAGGTTTTTCCAGTAGTAATTTATTACTTTGCATCAAGCACTGTTTGATCTGTGTATTATTGCTTAATTTTTTTTTTATCGTAGACATATTTCCTTGTGAGTAGTCGGCCAGACAGATGTTTTCATGCAGAGCCTTTTTAATATATTAACAAAAAAGTGCTTCTTGAAGGTGGCAACAGTAAGTTGCTGTATTTTTAATGTATCCTTGTCTTGTCTTTATGACACCATTGGCTGAAACTATTTGCAACACCCTGGACAAAAAATTCCTTTCATGGATGCTGCCTTCAAAAATTGTGGCACACCCTAATCTCATTAAATCAAACTGTCTGAACAAATACATTTCCCACCCATGGAAATTAGCATTTTCTGTGATGTGAGATGTCAAAGCTAAAGCCTGATTTTGTACATTTATATTTACAGATCATTTGTCAGGCTCGTAATAACCTCTTTATAGACCTGACCTACATGCGTGTTCTTCTAGTTATAGTTTGTCTGTGATCCTTCGAGACTTTTGCTCATTCTCAGAAGTCGCACGACTTAAACTAATCTACATTCTGTACACATGTGATGGATTCTCACTTTGGTCAATTATATTTACTAATATCCGCATACTGTATAAAATGTTCTTATAAAGCGGCAGCCTGTGCTACTACTTATTTTAAGAGATCTCTGTCTTTTCCAACACTGGTTTAATCAAATCGGATGACCTGTGTTTGAAATATTAGGTGTCCGGGAGGTTGAAATGGAGCCTACTGCCGTGTAAAGGTTACGATGGTGACCTCAAAAATCCATGATTTTCTTAATTTCCAACAACGTCACACACTAACAAGTGGGCAAGGTCCTAAGGCCCGAATTCCATAGAAGGATGGCCTTCACTGCCATTCACATACATGTGCTTCTTTTTGTGCATCTGGCCTAACATTATAGAAGTTAATTTCGTATAGGTGTCTGGGGGTATTGCTGATTTAAAGTATCTTTACTGGGAAATATGTTGTATATGGATAATAAAACCTAGACTTGGTAGTGCAACTTTACAATCCGGTATGTTTCTGCATGGGGTCCTGGTCCTGAATCTTAACACTCCAAATATTTGATGGCAAAAATATAGTATATAGGAAATTGAGTAAACAGGAAACAGGAAACGGGTAATTAACAGAAAGGAAGTTCGAGCATCCCAGTGAACTGTTTTATTTTTTAGTTCCTTTAGGTCCCGTGAGGGTATTCCCTTGGAAATGTATGCTTTTTGTAAGTCGGAAAGCTACATGTCCTGTTTGCAAAATATTAATTGTCATTGCCGCATACTACGTAGCGAGGTTTACCACATGAAGGATTTCTCTGGCGTGTGGTTAAGGGAAGGTTCTTTTAGCCAGTTCTTTTTAGTTAACATAAACATCTCGGCATACCAGACTAATGTTATGTACGAAGCGTGTGTTTGTTTTGCACTTTCTTCCATTTCATGTATTTCCAAATACAATTTTTATATGGGGATAGTAAAAAGTGCAGAGCAGTTCAGTTTTTGTGTTTTTGGGTCCTACATTTAAAAAAATGGTGTGCTGTGCTGAATTTGATTCTATTAATGGTACATCAGTACTGTATGCAGCACTGTACACTTGAGAGCAGACAAAAGAAATACTTTATTCAAAGGGGGTCTTCAATGTTTAGGAGTAGAAGGGCCACAAGCTGATTGCAATGTAATTTTATTGATACATTTAGTGTGTGTGTGTGTGTGTGGCATAAAAGTGAGTTTCATTGTGAAAAACTGCACTTGGCTGCCTTATTTCGTACTAGTTTCTTAGGCCCACATCAAGGCCCTTCACGGGTACCATTGTACCTACAGGGCGCTAGTTACAGAGCCCGGGACTACTGTGTGGTTTTGATATGTTATGAACAAGGAGATAATGATGTAACATGTTCTATGCATGATGCTGGTTTTTAACATGATTCTGTTGGTTCACATATAATAGATGCTGTCCCACTGTGCAACACACAGTGAAGTTGTGGCAATTTGAAAGCATTTCACTTTTACATTTGAATGCATGGTCCAAAGCTTTTCCTATGTTGAACAGTAAAACTGTGACGTGCACAACAGCAAATAATTATGTATGTATACCTTTTATTTTTGTAGCGCTTCACAGCAATAGTAGAAGAAAGGCCGCGCTTATAGTGCCGACGTTGCGACAAAAGAAATGTATTGCCGCCGTCACGTGCGTTTATAGTAGAAGCAGCGCGACGGTTTGATCGCTGGAAGTCAAGTCTATTTGATTTTTCCAGCGAACAGCCCAAAAGTAAAGCTGCCCAGAAGAGTTACAGTCTAAGTTTTTAATGTATAATCTGTTTCCTGTAGGGGTTAGTAACTGGATAATACTTGAGTACAGGATGCTGGACTGATCAGCACTGACTTTTTTTTTTTTTTTTTTTTTTTTATAGTTGCCATGTTCTATTTCCCCCTATTGTTGACTTAGAAATCCAAAACTTCTTTGAGGCCGACTATTAACTGATCATTTACAATACAAAATACATTACTAATTGTAATATAATAATAACTTGTTCTTGTATAGCGCTGCTAGTATTACGTAGCACTTTACAGAGACATTTTGCAGACAGTCCCTGCCCCGTAGAGCTTACAATCTGTTTTTGGTGCCTAGGGCACAGGGAGATAACCTGACCTTTTGATCTTGGACAAGTCATTTTTTCAGGATATCCCTGCTTCAGCACAAGGGGCTCAGTCAATGATTGAGCCACCTGTGCTTAAAAAGGAATATCCTTAAAACCTGACCTGTTGGTGGTCCTTGAAGACTGGAGTTCATGTTATTGAGTTGTTTAGAACATGGGGTTCTATAATTTGTGCATACAAAACATTCTCTCTACTAATACTCTGTAGGCTTTATAAAGCTTAGTTACTTATTGTCATACTGTGTTTGGTTTGCAAAATGTGATTATAGTAATAATAACTAGTGTATAGTGTAATACAGGTCACTTTTGTAAAGTGCATGAATGCAAATTAAATATTGAACTCTTGCGGGAATTCCCCCCCCATCCGTCTGTTCATTCTGCACTTATTAAGTAAAAATACCCAGACTGTCATTCCACATGCAAGTTATACTGTACTTATCTTTTACAATGCAACTTGGTGATTCATTAGCGTTCCTAATGCTTCTTGATTGGCATATAACACAGGTTGCATATATCAAATATCCACCATATAGAATCTACTATCTACAGGGCTATAGAGATATTCAATAACAACTTCATGCTTAGTTTCTTTTTCCTTAATTACAGAACATGCCAAAATAGTAATTGTAGAAACGGTAAGATCTGAATTGCCTTTTCCCCACCTACTGCTGTTTTTTTGACATTGCCACAAAGAGAGCAATTTTAAAGCAGGGAATCATATACAGAATAATTACATGGTCTTCCAATGAATACAATGCTGTGGTTCTTTTGGAAAGGAATTTCCTACGCAGAAGATCTTGTGCCAAACCTCATTCAAATACATAAATAAAATGTGCATTGTTATTGGCCCAGTGAGCAATTAAGTCATCCATTTAAATTTTATTTGCATAACACAAAAATGATAATTTGTAAGGGATTAAGAAGCAATCTAAAAATATGTAGTTTAGGAAATCTTGATTTTGGACGTATCAGATTAGAAATTTCTCCAACTCCGACAGCTACATTACATGTTCATAATGGTACCCCAGTGGGGATTTCCACCGTCCGATGTTCTGACCAAAGGTGTAGTACAATAAACATTTTCTTGACTTGAATACAGACAGCATGTGTTAAATTGTTGCTGAGCTTGAATGTTGGTTCATATTTCTGCTAACAAAACTGTTTATACTTGTGCAGTCTTTGTATATTGAGAAACTCTAGGATGTGTGCCAGCATTGTGCCATATGGAATAATGTGTCGTTAGCTCTAAAGGAGGCATCGTTTTCATAGAGCTATTCCCACTATACCAAAGAGGGGAAACGGAGGTGTTTTACTGGGGGGCGGGGGAGGGAGGGGGGTGTTGAATTGCCTTCCTCTGTATTTATACAACTAGAAACATGGGATGAATATCTCGCCCAACTAGAATTTTACATAGGTTGAACGTGATGGACATTTGTGCTTTTTACAACCTAATCTGCTTTGTTAGAAGTATTTTGTGATGCATTGTCCCTTTTATCTCATTGACTTTCCTTTTGAAAGCAAACCTATGAAATGATTTTGTTCTTACCCTTAAAGGACCTTTATTCTAAAGGGGGTACCCTGTTCTCTCTATATTAAATATGGGGAAATGTGCCATCGTACGTCAACCAAAAAACACGCCGTTTTTTTTCCTTCCCTTTTTTAAAGCGGCAAACTAAGCCGGTAATTGGAGCCCCGGGGCCCCCCTGCTTCCAGAGATACTTTCTTCCATATGGAGCGCCAGTAGCTGCTCTCCTCGGCTACCAAGGATCACGTATTGTCGCGTCGCCGGCACTATAAGCGCGGTCCCAGGACATACTTGAAAACGAGAGGTAACTCTCAATGTATTACTTCCTGGTAAAATATTTTATAAATAAATAAATAAATAAATAAATGTGAAGAGGATTCAGAAGCTTCAGACAACTCGAAATATGGACAGATGAATGCTGGGTATTACCTGATGAGACAGGAAAAATAATTAATGGGTTTGAAACTAATCAAGTCTGTGACATCACAACGGTAACGAAATAAAAATGGCAGTGGGCCGGACATATCCCAAGAAGAAACGACCATCGTTGGACAAAGACGGTACTCTATTGGATTACGAGACATTAAAAGACAAAGATGACAGCCAACAGCAAGATGGGAGGATAAAATCCCAAACGTGTTGAAGCAATGTATAAGAGACTTGCAACTGCAGTGTGGAAGCGTCATCCAGCAGTTAATAGACGAGGATATGATGGATATATCTCTCATCTCCTTATTTTGTGTGCATGTTTTTTGTGTGTTTATACGCACACGCAAAAACACGCACACACAAGTGTTGTACAACAGTATGGAAACAAAATGACCATTTCAGAGAAATTGCATCTCCTGGAGAGCTTATCTGATAGGGCTGAAGGAGTGACTTGGCGTGTGAAGGCACTGACTCCTGAACCAGGCACCCCTGCTTCAAAGTCCTGACTTTCAGCCATGTGTCGGCTAGCTCCTTGGGTCACTTATTTTAATCTCTCTATGACTCAAACTTGATTCAAAACCTTAAAATATCATGTACAGTGCTAGGTACGGCTCACTATATTGTACTTGGGAGAAAAGAGTGCTATGAAATGAAGCTGTTCTATATGGGCACCCCCAGCAGATGTGTTATGGCTAGTAAAACCCAGTCCATTCCCCTTTTGTATGGGGTGTGAACAGATTCATGCCTCACTGCTTCAGGCTACAAATATTATTTCTACCAAAGGTGTAAAGGAAACAGACACTTCCTCCTTTATATTCCGCACTGATTATACTGTTGGCTTGAAGCATGTATTATTCATTGTTAATCCCTGTAATATACTGCCTTGTATAAGATATTGAAAGCCATATGCTTTGCTGTAGTAAATGGTTATCTCCCTATGATATTCCAACATGATAGACCTCTTTTTGTTCTTAATTGACCGTATCATGATATAATGGTTGTCTGCCTGTTTCTCACGAGCTGAAGTATAATGGTAAGCAGTAGGGCCAAGTAAAACATGACATCCCTTACATGAACACACAGAAAATTTGATCTAGTAAGTTTGTATCGGGTACTGATGCATTCAAGTTATTAATGAAACTGCAATAGTGCTAATTGGGGCACTAGCACAGGTTAATTAATTCCCCCCACCCCCGTGTCTTATTCACCAACCCACAAATGCCAAACACAAGGGCAACTCAAGCTTGTAGGCTTACTGCTTGTGGTATAGTGTATACTGTCACATTGATTAACTTGGTATATAATACAGGTAGGTGGGAGACCAGCTATGCATTCTGATTTAATGCTTTGCCCCCATATAAATCTGTGTAGCAAGATTTACAGTTGCTATGGAACATGGTTATGCTGGGTTGAGGTAATATGGTATGAGTTGGTATGGAACATGGTTATGCTGGGTTGAGGTATTATGGTATGAGGTTGGTATGGAACATGGTTATGCTGGGTTGAGGTATTATGGTATGCGGTTGGTATGGAACATGGTTATGCTGGGTTGAGGTATTATGGTATGAGGTTGGTATGGAACATGGTTATGCTGGGTTGAGGTATTATGGTATGAGTTGCTATGGAACATGGTTATGCTGGGTTGAGGTAATATGGTATGAGGTTGGTATGGAACATGGTTATGCTGGGTTGAGGTAATATGGTATGAGGTTGGTATGGAACATGGTTATGCTGGGTTGAGGTAATATGGTATGAGGTTGCTATGGAACATGGTTATGCTGGGTTGAGGTAATCTGGTATGAGGTTGGTATGGAACATGGTTATGCTGGGTTGAGGTAATATGGTATGAGGTTGCTATGGAACATGGTTATGCTGGGTTGAGGTAATATGGTATGAGTTGGTATGGAACATGGTTATGCTGGATTGAGGTAATATGGTATGAGTTGGTATGGAACATGGTTATGCTGGGTTGAGGTAATATGGTATGAGTTGGTAATCAATCAGTTACTGTAGATGTGCTTCACTGTCCTACAATGTGTTTTTTTAAATTAACATTTTTATTACCATTTTCTGTGTCTGCTTCTTATAGGCAATAACCTTTGGAAATGTGTACTCCTATAATTGCCGTTGGGCTTTCTGGAGGACTGGAAAATTGACTGCATTATTGTAACATACAGTATGAACCGTTGACATGATGTAGAATTTGTGGTGCTTTTCTGTGTAACTGTGCATGTACAGTAGGCGTATTCTAATATTCAGTCCCAGCATATAAATATTTCCAATAAAAAGGAGCTGGCGCACACAAGCAGGTTTCAGAAGCAGAGGACTGATTTTTAAACAGGAAGTAAAAAATATGTATCTGGTTAGGGAAACGCAGCTGATTTAGAAATAGTTTTGTGAAGCAGCTGTGTTGATGAAGGTTAGTGTTGTAGATCTTGGAAAGCTCATACATCCAGAACATGTTCATTTGATAACGTTGGATGACAGATTAGGTATTAAAATGTAATTTGTTAAACAACTGCTGATACTTGAAATAACATAGCATATGCATGAATATTCTTGCTATTAAAGTTACTTAAAGATCCATTCAACAATCAAAATATTAAGATCAGTGTTCTTTCTCTTGACGTAGTCCCTATACATGCCAAATCTGAGCTTGTTTACAGCTTGTAAAGTTTCATTATGAGTGCTTCTTGCATTCCCCCCCCCCCTCCTTGGAGTATGTTGCAATTTTGATATTCTGCATCTGTTTTCAATTTTACATGGTTAAGGGGAACTACAGTACTATCCTCTTTGCACTTAGGAAAAAGTTTTCCTCAGACCGTCTTTAAGCGACGTTGGGGGAAAAAAACAAAAACAAAAAAAACTTGTAGCCCTGACAGAATAGCAGAAGTCTTTATATTAGTTTAAGGTGCAAGATGCGTCCTAATCAGTGTTTTTGTCAATACATTTTCAGTGGCTCAATGCAATTTTACAGAACTATCACCATGAAATGTCGTCTTTGCAATTCAATAGGCTTGCTGTATAGATTCCTGCATCTGTTATTCAACACAATCTTATGCTTTTAGATCATGTACAGTATAAAACAAGCAAAAATTAGTATATTTTGTAAAGGAGAAAAAACAGCTCTAGCCACTAACTATCTAATTTGAGTAGGATAGGTGTGTATAACAAAATCAGTGATGAACATATAATTCTGTGTGTGTAAGATTGACCAGTGTCAATAAGACACTAAAACAGTGATGAGTGAATATATATAACTGATCACAGTCCCGAAAAAAGTAATTCTGTAAATTGTCCCGTTTAAAAGTCAATGGGTAGATAATACTTAAGTCTAGCTGCCGGCGTCTATAGAGGGATTTGCACGGTGGTCTGTGAGGGTCAACCCAATGCGTTTCGCAGTACACTTTCTCAGGGGTAATTACCATTACCAACTGCGAAACGCGTTGCGGACACCACTCCACAGACGCGAACACGCTTGAAAGAAACTGCCGCCGATCTGTTCCGCTCTCGACTGTGCCTGTGCACAAGCCGAGAAAGGAGGTAGTGTGCCCTCCCCCCCCCCTACCTTGTCCAACTGAGAGAAGCAGATGGCGCCGGACTACGAGGATACGGATATCCCCTGACAGAAACCCCACAGACTCCGGTAACATGAAGGACGGGAGGAGGGGAGACAGAGATCACCTACATGCTGGGAAGCTCTGTATTCGAAATGCTTAATGAAAAGAGGCTTTGTGAGTGTACCCAATTTATATACCAGTTTGTTTGAATAAAAACGATAATATGCCATGGCACCTTTTTTTTCTTCTTCTATTTTTCACCAGGATCGGAGGTTAACCACTGCCCTGGGACTAATAGGAGTATATCTCCATCCCATTTGTGTGAAACAAGCCCATTTACAGAAGATATAGAAAGATGCAAGTGTCTTCCTATGAAAGTAACCGGACACAACTGACATTTTTTGCTTATTCTTTATTGCATATCACATCTATCTGCTGAGTCTACGCGAGAGGACACCGTCTCTTTAACAAACATTTGCATATTGTATCCTATAACTCAGGGGTGGGCAACTTCCAGTCCTCAAGGGCCAACAACAGGTCAGGCTTTCAGGATATCCCTGCCTCAGCACAGATGGTGCAGTCTTTGACTGAGCCACCTGTGCTGAAGCAGGAATATCCTTGTTCTAGTAATGTAAATGTGTGCAATCAATATAAAACAATTGCTGTTAGTATAATATTTGACTTTCCTCCACCTATTGGTCACCAGGATGCCAATAGTAATGCAGACTTAATATTAATAAAACCATTTTCCTCTGTAAAAGTAAATTAATTGAAAACCGGGATTGCAGAAATGTTCTGAAGTTTCCTCTGGTGAGTGTTACTGCTTTCCCAGGGTTTCTGAGGTGTAATAACAAGCACACAGGGACATGAGAAATGTTTTCATTTGAATATTAAGTATAGTGCATAATGTTTACAGTTCAAAAGTCATGTATTTATCAGGCTGTTATCTGCTCAGATATTAAAAGCCTATTGAAATAGCATGTTCTTGGTGCAGTGCTACAAAGTATGCGAGGAATTGCATGGGGTGCAGCCATAAAACACGAAGAAACAAAACTGCCAAACGCTACCTACGCGTTTCCCTTTCTCCCATGGTGCTCAACACCTGCAGATTGTTCTGGAATCTCTTGCTACCCAACCCACAAAGACACACTTCTTGGTGTTGGGCCTGACTTTTCCTTCCCCCACCGTGCTAACGCACATTGCTGATACCATCACAAGTCACTTGTGTTACATGAATACTTGGTGCGAAATGCAGCCATTGATTTCTAGTTTCGGATGCTCTTCCTGAGTACGGTGTAAAAGCTTGACTTGTATAGAACATCAATGATTGCAGAACGTTATCCATTGTGTTATGGATCCAGGTCCTCAAATGTCAAGATATTTTATTCTCTTAATCTTAAAGCAGCATCTACAACCCTCCCTTCTTCCTTTTTTTATTTTTAGTGTGTGTGTGTTAAGCAAGTGACAATGTATAATTCTACATTGTTACCTAAACTGGCAATTGTTTAGAGCAGCGGTGCACAAACAGGGGTTGGCGTGAGATTTTCTGCGTGGGGCGCGGGATTTACAGAGGCCCTGCGCGCTTCCCGAAGGAACTTAAATAAAGTGCCAGGGAAGCGGTAAAGGCCTCTGTAACCTGCACTTACCTTGGCTCAGGCGGCTTCTGGAGACGTGTCGCCATGGCAACGCGGCATCAAATGACGCAGCGAGGTAATGTGCCATCACGTTGCCATGGCAACGTGACGCCGAAACTGAGGTAAGAGGGGGGGAAGGGCGCAGAGAGAAGGGAACAGGGGGGCGCAGGAAAAAAAAATTGCGCTCCCCTGGTTTAGAGCAGGGGTTTCCAACTTTTTTTGGTCAAGGAACCCTATGTGAAATTCTGAGGCACCAAACTCTCTCTAACACCGCGTCTGACATCAGATGCATTGTAAGGAACCCCAACCCTCTCTAATAGCGCGTCTGACATCAGATGCATTGTAAATTCGTCTGTATTTGGTACAATTTTAAAATTACCTGAAAATGACAGGGAGCACTTTAGAAATGCCCGGGGAACTCAAGGGTTCCTGGGAACCCTGGTTCAAAAACACTGGTTTAGGGGCTCCTGTACTAAATGCCAAAATTCTAATTGTGTGCCTAATATAATGGCTGCTTCAGTCAGGGTAATTCAGCAGCTAAAATGCATCCTTGTATTACTAAGGTAACATTATCTATTGTTACAGTTTGCTGCTCAAACGGCTGGGAACATTGGCAACAAATTATCCCAAACAGGAAAGTGTTGCAAATATGGGCTAATTCCTGCTATAAAATTCAAAGGATGCTTTCAAACTTATTAAACATGGCATTAAGGGCCTCGTGCATAGAGCAGCGGTGGAATTAATTGGAGAAAGTAAAAAATAGTACCTTTTTTGGCGTGATTTAATCTCCATATGCAGAAAGGTCATAAAACTGCATTTAAAATCCTGTCTGCATATGGAGAGTTTCAACCGGCGATATGAGCGCTGTTGAAACTTGTTGTAAAAAAATCGCGTTTTTTTTTCTTCTCCCCCACCGGCCGCCGAGCTCCAGCTTCTTGCCAACTTTTGTTGGCGAAGCAAAATGTTGAAAATCGCGCCATTTTTTTGGCGCGAACAGCCGCTAGATGGCGTTCGCGCCTCTCTGAATACGGCCGTTTTCAACACTGGAGAGATTTAGGTTCTCGCCAGCCGCGCGGCGAGATTTGCAAATAAAAAAAAAAATGACGCTTCTTTCAAAACTCGCCATTACCTGCCTTTCTAAAGGCAGATTTCGGCAAAAAATGCCGCTTTTCCTGTTAGCGCTGCTCTCTGCATGAGGCCCTAAGTGTTTAATAATAATAAAATACTGTAACTATTATCTCATACTACAGAACTGATTTATTATTAAACAAAAAAACACTATAATATTTCACGTGTTGCTGCAGACTGCCCTTTTCCTATCCCCCCCCCCCATATTGTATTATGATACATCTTTTATATACTTGTTTCTTTCCAAATAGTTATTTCTGGAATAGTAATAGCAATTATTCCCTCCATGAGCCACTCGGTCCGTGTGCAAATTGCTGGTAAAGCTTTTGGAACATCTGCTCTTTTGAAATAGATTCAATCTATGTAAAAACCGGGCCATGTTATTTCTTAACTGCACATTACCAACTGTGCTTAACAGAGCGGGGTACCATCATCTACAATGCACTAATTACTTACTGTCAAGGGATGGTAATTTCAGAGTGGTAATAGTCAGGCTGAAACAATTTGAATTGGGCTGTACACCCATGTAATTAACCAAGTGGAACTGGTCTTACTTAATTGGCAACAGAGGGTGAACCATACCCCCACTACAATGTATGTTCTTTATTCTCTCATACCATATTGCTTCAATCAAGCCCAAGCATGTTCCATATTAACTATAAATCATTCTACACCAGTGTATATGGGATTTCCGGGCAAAGCATGATATTATAATTATATAATAATTATAATGCATAGCTGTTTCTCCCCCAGTTCTGCTCATTCATTGTATACTGAGCTAACTGGTCTTTATTAACGCCCACCTCCTGATGCACATCTGGTAATGATGTGACAGGGTGTCTGCTAACAGGTGTATGTGCACAGGTGGTATATAGAGTTTGAAGGGATTTTAAAAATACTTCGCGCAAAGCACCTCAACCCAAATCAAAAGTGTGTATTTGAAGGGCAAAAAAAAATACACCAATCAAGAAATCTCAGGGGTTATCTTCTATATAATAGAATGAAATAAACCCAATGTGCTAAGCCAGTTTAACGAAACCAATATAAACAGCAGCTGATGAGATTGGCAGAGGGGATATCTGTCAAGATTATACATCTAAGAAAGCAGTCATTAGATTTCATATGGAAGAAGTCAGTATTATGCTAATTACCTGGTCATTTCTTTATTTAACCAACATACAGGATATAATGAATAAATACGTTAAAATATTAACAGTAACATTACATGAATAACTATTTAAAAAAACATTCAACAATGCAAGTTAATTTAATATATTTAAAAATTTGGTGTGAATGTGAGATGTGCATATTGGATTTTTGTGTCTTTCACCTGTAACATCCGTGTTTTGTGGATATCATTTTGCTGTGTTTCTGGTGTCACTCAGATGTGCTGAAGTGACCTATCTACCAGAGGTGGCAGGCTTTCTATCTAAAGCTAATTAAGCCCCTGTATAAAAATATTTGTTACACTTCATGATCAATCTATAATGGACGTAATGCAGCATCAGTAAATGGGTTCCACCTGTCCGCTGGCTACGTACAGTAACTGGAAAGGAGGACATAATATCCCGTTATAAATAACTTACATTCACAGACCTGAAAGGAGTTATATACTGTATTCAGTTTTAAAGCTGTGCTTGTGGGAGAAGCAGAGTGTCATTCCCTCTGAGTTTAACTGAGGGCTGTAAGACAGCTAGGAAACCCACTCTTGTCAAAGCAACCATTCTGGCTATTTCATTGGGTGGGTAGGATTTATTTGTGCAGGAGCATGTTGTAAGGATGGTAACGACCATCTGAATGCTGCAGTTATTCTCTTCCTTACACATAACTACAGTCTGTAGTTACTCTGTTTCCATACAACATGCATATTAGATTGGTAAAAAAAACCACGTGGGCCGAGTTGGCGCATTTTACGTGAAACTTCTTTGCATTCCTCAATGCCAAAAACACTTGCTTTTGATTTTGCACGTTCTTTTTATTTATTTATTTTTTATTTCATTACCTGGAGATAGGCAAAGAAGGGTGAAGAGCTGTGTTGGTCCTTCCATGCAGTAACACAGGAGGGAGAGGGAGGAGCGGGTATGCTACCTTTTTATTGAATCACCAAGTAGTTGACATGTTATAAGCTTCCCAACCTCGGGGTCCTTCATCGGGTCACCCTGACAGGTTTGTAACACACCTACTTGTTGCCACACACATCATACCACCCTACTCCATCTCCCTCCTCTGTTACTACATTACCTGGTGGTAAACTTTTCAGTGCCTGCAATATATTATGTCAGCATGTTGTCTGCTGATACTCGCTCCACGGATGCCTGATTAACTGAAGATATGAATTTGAGGTTTTTGTAGCATGAAGCACCCTTACCTGACATCTTTGTTTCGATAACCATATTCCTTTTTTCTTTTTTTCTTGTGCTGGGTGAACTGCATGTGAAAGATTAGACTTGTTGTTGCTATAATGTGTGTGAGTCATGCACATGCACCCACAGGTGGTATTTTTACGTGCTGTACACTGTACGGAGGAGGCTTTTTGTCCTTTCTTTTACCCACCATGACATTATAAATGTTTCCTTATAGCCACTACCAGCTTCACATTGCAAGGCCACTAAACATCCTCTCACTGACGGGACCCAGAAGGTGGAAAAGGAGTTCTGCAGGCCCACGTCCCGAGGGTCAAGAAAGCAAATAAATGCTGGTGCTCCTAGAAATGGGGGAAGTCCCAGGGAGTCGTGGAGTACAGGAGCGGCCGGGCACACGGACTTGGCAAATTCTGTGTGCCCTGCTGTACACCCAAAAGGTGGAAACGGCTGTCATGTTAAAATGGATACGAAGCAAAAGGTCAGACACTGTGAGAGCTCATTTGCATGTCATTACCCAGAATCCCTGGCTGCAGTGGAAGCATTGTATGCTAAGAGATAATGGGGAAAGGCAGGGCTGCAGACCTGTCTGAGACATGTGACTGTGCTCACATGTGGGATTTGTATTTGCTGTACACTGTACGGGTGGGGGAGCTTTGTCACTTATTTTACCCATTATAAATGTGTGTGTATACACATCTGTTGAAATGCTCTAAATATATACCACTACACATTGCATAAAAATAAGATGACATATGTTAGAGCAACAGCATTAAGTTGGCAATTTACTGTTTAACACATTTTAATATAGTCATTTATTTTTAATAGTTCTGTTAAGCATGCGGTTTTGTAATGGAAACTTGTATTTATTTATTTTTCTTGGGGGGTTATAACATATGCTAGATTTAATTGCAGCTTTGCCTGAAGGGAAATGGAGCAGGCTTCTTTATATCTTCGGCGATATAATTTTCCAGGCCATACTGCTAACAGCTTGTTACTTGGGCTTGGTAAATCTCCTGATACAGTAGGCTAGAGGGAAATGTGGTGTCAGATCTGTGCTTTGGACTTACCCTGCCCTTAATACGCAGAGCACATATATGGATCGTATGCTGTTTATGTAGTGAAGTCCTTTAAATAACGGAGGTTGGGAACAGGTATTTCCTTTAGTTCCAAACAAAGTATTTCCTGTATAACGCTTTGCACACATTGAACTAAAGGGCTCTACTGTAAGGCAGACAGCAGTAACTGCAGGGCAGACACCCGTAACTGCAGGGCAGACACCCGTAACTGCAGGGCAGACACCCGTAACTGCAGGGCAGACACCCGTAACTGCAGGGCAGACACCCGTAACTGCAGGGCAGACACCCGTAACTGCAGGGCAGACACCCGTAACTGCGAGGCAGACACCCGTAACTGCGAGGCAGACTCCCGTAACTGCGAGGCAGACGGCGGTAACTGCAGGTCAGACGGCGGTAACTGCAGGTCAGACGGCGCTAACTGCAGGTCAGACGGCGGTAACTGCGAGGCAGACGGCGGTAACTGCGAGGCAGACGGCGGTAACTGCGAGGCAGACGGCGGTAACTGCGAGGCAGACGGCGGTAACCGCAGCTCAGTAGCTTACACCAGGAGTGCGCAAACTTTTGCAGATTCGCCCCTCCCCCTGCCTGCTGCCCCCGGCGTCAAATGACACCGCAGGGTCATGTGACCCCGTTGCCATGGTGACGGGCGTCAAATGCCGCTGCAGGGTCATGTGATGTCGCATGGCCCGCGGCGTCATTTGACTGCGTTGCCATGGCGACGCGTCTACACAGCAGGCTGAATCTCGGTAAGTTGAGGTTGCAGAGGCCTCACGCGATCCCTCGGCTTACACAACATTATCCAGCTGACAGATAAGGCTGTAATAGTTCCCTGGCCGTGCGCTAACCGGTTTCCTGCAGTCTTCAGATCACTTGAAAATTGTACCAAATACACAAGTATTTACAATGCATCTGATCTCAGACGCGCTATTAGAGAGGGTCGGGGATCCTTACAATGCATCTGATCTCAGACGTGCTATTAAAGAGGGTTGGGGTTCCTTACAATGCATCTGATCTCAGACGCGCTATTAGAGAGGGTTGGGGTTCCTTACAATGCATCTGATCTCAGACGCGCTATTAGAGAGGGTTGGGGTTCCTTACAATGCATCTGATCTCAGACGCGCTATTAGAGAGGGTCGGGGATCCTTACAATGCATCTGATCTCAGACGCGCTATTAGAGAGGGTTGGGGTTCCTTACAATGCATCTGATCTCAGACGCGCTATTAGAGAGGGTCGGGGATCCTTACAATGCATCTGATCTCAGACGCACTATTAGAGAGGGTTGGGGTTCCTTACAATGCATCTGATCTCAGACGCGCTATTAGAGAGGGTTGGGGTTCCTTACAATGCATCTGATCTCAGACGCGCTATTAGAGAGGGTTGGGGTTCCTTACAATGCATCTGATCTCAGACGCGCTATTAGAGAGGGTCGGGGATCCTTACAATGCATCTGATCTCAGACGCACTATTAGAGAGGGTTGGGGTTCCTTACAATGCATCTGATCTCAGACGCGCTATTAGAGAGGGTTGGGGTTCCTTACAATGCATCTGATCCCAGACGCGCTATTAGAGAGGGTTGGGGTTTCTTACAATGCATCTGATCTTGGACGCGCTATTAGAGAGGGTCGGGGTTCCTTACAATGCATCTGATATCGGACGCGCTATTACAGAGGGTTGGGGTTCCTTACAATGCATCTGATCATAATGCCCCTTGAAGTCGCACTTGACGAAACGCGTAGGGCTACACTGCAGACATAAAGTACAGCTTGCAGAACCAGAGGTACTGTGGAGGATCGTCCAGGACATCCAAACCCCTATATGTAGTGACTTTCTGTGGATGGCCATCACGAGGGCTTGCTGCAACAAGGGTTTCTCCAGGCCTGTACCACTCACTACCTGACCCAGAGGGTCCTACTGTCTACGTTTGCTTACTTATCTGGAGTATTCTGTCCCTCCAGCGATGACCCATCTCATTACATAAGTTGGTTACTTGGAGCAACCAAAATGCTCATATTGCTCACAAAATATCAGGAGTTTTACCATATTATCTACTACTTCAACATTCACTTACAGTATTACACTATTTTTGTTTTTCTATTTTTTGTTCTCTTTTTATAGTTAACTGGATGAGAGTGCGCTTCTGACTTTTTTTGCTGTTACCTCTATAGTGGATTTGGATATAATCTACACCTTTGCTGCACCCATCACAGGACAATACATATACCTATGCAATATCTATGATTTATTATATGCCTTTTTGATTCACAGTATTTTGCACTCTTTCTTGTTCTTATCTATCACTTGTATCAACATCTTTAACGTTGCTTCTTTAGCAGCGTATGTACGTTCTGCAAGCATGATCAGAACTATAAAATAATAGAATATTTGTAGTTTTATGGCTGAAAAATAATAGGTGGAAAAACATTGGAAGTCCATGTCCTAAAGATATTCATGCACAATGTGGAACAAGGCATAGGGGACAGATTTGCTAAAAGGCTAATTCTTTGCTCACTTAGGGCCTCATGCAGAGAGCAGCGCTATTTAAAATCTCGCAATTTTCCAGAGAAAATCGCGCAAAAAACAGCTGAAAATGGCGAGGTAGGAAAAACGCGCCATTTTTTTTTTCTATTTGAAAATCTCGCCGTGCGGCTGGCGAGAAACTACATCTCGCCAGTCTGAAAAATATCCGAATTCAGAAAGGCGCGCTCGCCATCTAGCGGCTGTTTTTGGCGCGATTTTCTTCAATTTTCGCTGCCAACTAAAGTTGGCAAGAAGCAGGAGCTCGCCGGCTATAGGGAAAAAAAAATGCGCGATTTTTTTTTCCCCTTTCAGCTGCGCGCATCTCCTCATTTACAATTCTCCACATGCAGTAATGCTAAAAATAGTGGATTTCGCCCATTTCTGCATATGGAGAATAAAACTCCATTAAACCTACTTTTTATTCCCCTCTCCAATTTTAAAAAGCGCTGCTCTCTGCATAGGCCCCTTAATGCTCTGAATTTGGGTCTCTGTCTCCGGTTGCAGATTTGTACAGCAGGATTAGAGGGTTTAATAAAGTGAGTGTGTAGAGGGAACGTGGAGTGACGTGTTACGCATGGAATGGCTTTAATGTCTTAACTTTAGAAACCTCAACACTATTGAAAGCAATTTATGAAACTTGATTACTAAGTAAGGTTATGAATAACTGCTACTAAGATGGATCTGACAATATTCCCCAGTTAGCATTCACACATTGATGAGATCTGCCACTCCACAAATCTAAATAAAAATGATCGTCATATGAATTCTAATGCACCAATATAATTAAATGAATGATAAAAATAGTCATTTAAAATGCAGATTTTTCCAGCAGATTGTAGTTGCAATCTGTGAGTTTTCAAGCAGGTGGTTTTGAAGCGTGTGCAGTAATTTCTTTTGACGGAAGGGATGGGAAAGAGACGGATGATTATTATTCAGAAGAATGCTACCCAACTTGATTTTTGCGTGGTTGTTATCTGGTAATGTTTTACCAGTTCTCGTCACCCAGTGACAGCTCATAAAGGCAGGGTATAAGGGAAATCAAACTCCTCCCATGTTACTGTTTACTATGCTTACAAACTACTTTTAATTAAAAAAAAAAAAAAAGGCATTCATCACCAGATTTAATTTAAAGATGTCCTGGCCACTGGTGTTTCTTTCTGGTGCTAGAACGGAATACACATTTAAAGGCCACTGTCGCTGTATATTCCTGTCATTGGAGGGCTCATATATAGACGACGTTTTGGAATTGCTTGTCCACTTGGTTCAGAGGCAGATAAATAGATCATTCCACAGCTGCCATGTCTTTCTGGGGTTTCTTTAGGAGGGTCACAGGGACACTTGGAAGTCCACTGGTCAATTTTCATGGAAAGAGACAATGTAAGGTGTTAGATTAATTATGAGTACAAGGAGAGGCTCCACACAGATCTTACATTTTTCCTTTTGGACTTCAGCTCCATTGAACACTCATTTTATAGTCCTTGTTATACAGGTGTTTAATTACTTGCATCACATTGTAGCCTCTGAATCCTATTTTACCACGCTAAAAGCATTGCATATTTCCAAACTTCCTGCCAAAAGCAATATATGATTCACATCCCAACCAGCCTAATAAACAACCGTAGAAAAGGGTGGTAAGAGATGCATTATGGCACATTGGTTTCATTCTATAGATGTGCAACTAGGACAGTTTTCCTTGATGCTCCTGAAAAGTAAGTCCACGTTCGTTTTATTGAAGCATCTCAAGAATAGACCCCGCAACTAGGACAATTGCCACAAGGTGAATCCACTCTGGCAATTCAGAATCATGTAAAGGGGTTGTCCAAAATAAATAAATAACAGTCCCTTTATGGAGGTTGGAATCGGATATTTCAAAGACAGAATTGTGGTGTCCACAGATGTAGCTGACATTCCCAATATTGCTCTATCTATCTATTAATTTTCCTCCCAAATCTACACACAGCATTTAACAGAATTCTGCAACATTTCTGGTTAAATAAATCGACCATGATCAGTCTGAAGCATGATCAGTCTGAAGCACTCCGTCCGTATCAGCCTCTCAAAACATGAAGTTAGACTACAAATAAACTTGAACTAAGTGTAGATGGAGGGAAACAAACTTTACAAACAATCTTACCAAAGATTAATCAGTCATTATTCAAAAAGGACTACCCTGACCTTTTTTAAAAAGACTAAAAAAAGACCTAGATTTGTGGAATAATTTTCACATTTCAGGCTGAAGCTGTACAATGAAGAACATCCTCCCAAAAGTTCTATAAACGCAACCTGTACCAAACAACTTATAATAAGTTCAATTTTATCTGTGGGGAACAGAGCGCAGCTTTCAGCCGTCTGTTATTGGCCTAAATTAGGACAAGGCCTTAGTCCTTTTGAGTTAAAATATTATATCCCATCATGGCACAGAATGACGCCAATAACCCAACATTGCCCGCAGGTACGCAGTCCAAACCTTTCCAAGTTTGGCAAGAAAAAGGCATAAGGCTCAATGGAGATTTTAATACCAAAATAATCAACATATTGAATTTCAGAGACTCGGAAAGAAGTACAACTTTCCAGAATCGGCATATTTATAAATGAACAATTTGCAATTTCTCTAACACAGGGGTGGCCAACTCCAATCCTCAAGGGCCACAAACAGGTCACGTTTTAAGGATATCCCTGCTTCAGCTCAAGTGGCTGTAATGAGCCACTGATTGAACCACCTATGCTGAAGCACTGAAACTGTGGCCCTTGAGGGCTGGAGTTGGCCACCCCTGTATTAACCGCTTCCCAGACCTTCCCTCAATGTATACACTTTTTGAAGGAATACTACGATATTTGTCTGCAATTTTAATGGCAAATCTTACAATAAAGTGTTAGAAAAAAACCCATTAGACTACCAGATAAATCACTATATAAGAAATTCTCTGGCGTGGGTCATTTACAGTATTTAAAAATAAACAGATCACCATACAATACAAATAAAACCAAATGAAATAAATGCCGACTTTACAGGGAAATAGGTGAAGAAGGATGTATTTAGCTCCAGAGAATTTGTGAAGATGACACACGGGGGTATAAATGGATTTCTTGTGACCGACAGGGCTATAAAATAATGAGGCCAAGGTCGGAGAACTAGGTCATTTAATGAGCTAGTATGTTTTATCTATTGTCTTCCATTGAATCAGCCCTGGATTGTGCAGAAAGTAATCTTCTACATTAATCAGTTCTCCATCCCCAAATACTGTGCCTCAGTATGGATTGGTTTCTATAGCGGGACAGGAATGTTGTGAAGACTTACGGACAGATGTCTCTGAAATTATTTTTATTGTCGGACAGAGATGTGGACAAGTTTTACAGGAGGATAGCTCTGATTTTTTTATTTTTATTATTAGACCGGAATGTGTTTAAGATGGTTTCAAGAACTGCACCTGTCACTACAGTGTCATCCAGTCTGCTCCTGTATGTTATTGATATTATAATTCTGGTTTGGATTTACTGTGCTGGGCTTTTTTTTCTTCTTTCACTAGTACTGTACATTCTTTGTGGAATTCAGTGCTACCAGTTTACCTGCCTGTCTTTAAGCCAGCAAATAAATCCATGTTCAGACACCTATAAAAATAAATATTTTATTCAAACTGTATAAATTAACAGTTTTTGCTTATTTAATGCCATCTCCGTTTATTATTATGTAAAGATACAGCCATTAAAGATTGTCTGAGCTGTACAACTAGCAGATATATATATATCATATATTAGTTGGCTGTTATTCAGAGCTACATCCACTGGGACCCATCCCACTCTATTCATAGAAAAATTATTTGGGATTCCTGCAATTCAGGGAAGGCTTTTCCGATTCATGGCACTGACTGTCCATGTTATTCACAGCTACATAACAAGTAATGCTTCTAATTTGGTTTGTGGACAATTCTTGTGGTAGAGCAAATTCTTGTCTGAAGATTCCGGCGGATCAGGTTTATGTATACTCCAGTCTCGTGGCTAGCTCGTAAATTGGCAAGAGTCGGTTATTTTGGTCCCAAGTGAAGTTTACTGTTCTATTCTACATGCCACAGAGAGAAGCAGAGAATCAGTTAAATTATGCAAATTATGTATTGCACTATATTTGTATTTTCATTTTCATATACACCTGGATTTATTTGTGCTCGTGATTCTCTACTTATACCATTCGTTGATGGTCTTGGATTGAGTCCATCTCTGAAGCAGCACTATTTCCAGGAATTGTATAAATTTATTATCTTTATCACGCAAGTGTGTTCACTTTTAAATGATATTTGCTCTCGGTTATTTTCTGTTTGCGTTCATGCCACAGAGAGATTTCTTTACATATTAATAGGGTCAATGTGGTTTGAATATACTGGCTTAAGACTTGGAGAATCCACAATCCAAATGTAGGACTCTTTTAGTCTGAATTTTGGGCAGGTTGGCCGTTTTAACATCTGTGGAACAGGCTCTGGATTCTGACCGGGAGCAAAAGCATCATGAATTTCAATATCTATGCACTTTGCGTTACAATAGCAATAAGCTGCATCTTCCTCCAAAGAGCTGAGTGCGCCGGCCTAACTTGGTCAAACAATATATCTTTAAATTTTTTACCTTGTCCACGATTACATTCTTAAACGTCTTTAGAGAGATTAAACCAGTGAAGTAAGATCAGTACGTTTATGCATTTTTCTGGAACTGTAAAAATGTGTAGACGAGCATTTCAAATGACATGGCAAGGACATTAAATAGAACAATTATTATGGATGTGTATGAAAAATATACTGTACCCGTTAATCACTGTCCTTTGTGATTTTTAAATAAGGCTAAATTACATAACTCTTGAGAGCCTGCATTTATACCGCAAAAGCAGAATTCCATTCTCATCTGAACACTCTGATTTATGCTTTCAGATAAATATTGGCTATGGAAAATAAAGGAAGCCGGGGCATACGGCAGAGCTGTTTTTCTTGCTAAATAATGGAGAGCAGGAGAATGCAGGCATTTTAATATTTTATAAGTGGTTCTTACAAATGCAGTAGCCTCTGGAGAGAGATATTGGTCTCTTCTGTCGTTTATCATTTCTTTTTGAGGACACCGCTAGGTAGAACAATGAATCTATTTGAAGTTGATTTTGAGATTAGGTCACTGGCATGCAAGGGTGAATCCAGTAAAAGGATGTTTATTTCTCTGTGGAAAAGTTGTTGAAACATGTCACCGGAAAGGGACTTTCAGAGAACAATAGACCAGAGCCATACCAGAATGTCTATTGAAGTATTTCACCTATGTGTAACCCGCCCTTTGAAATTATTATGGCCACTGTTAATTGTGTGTGCCCAGACAGAGTAACACCCCTTCCCCATCACATGGTGCTGGGTGACTAGGCAGCATCATAGTCACACACTCTTCTGCCTAGTTATAGTGATGTCATCGCAGGATCTAAATAGGGGGGAGTTACTTGTACTTCAGGGCCCAGGAGGAGTTAAAGAGGGATCTCGCTGTAAATGGGTTGTAATATAGAAGCATATAGGGTAAGGATTCCCTTTGTTTTATAGTTGGGGACCGTGCCCTATATAGACAGCGTCCCCAGAAATGGCTCCACACTACTCATGAATCACATAGAGGAAGCATAGACCTCAGAGGGGTTCCCCAAGCTGCAGCCCCGAGGCGTAGCTGGAGCAGCCCAATTGGAAGGTCCATGGCTGATTCTCACCCAGAAAGCCGTGGGATGGCGTTCAGTACCCGAGATGGGGATACTGATCCCAGACGGAGATGGAGCACTACCAACGCTACACAGCAGAGGGATGACTTGGGTAACAAGGATTAGTAAAGCCTCAGCACCTCCCTAGCGGGCCGAGATAGGTGGTAGCTAGGGAAGAGGATACAGACCGCACAAGCAGGATAATGATACTATACCAGAAATGTGTGTGTGTGTGTGTGTGTGTGTGTGTGTGTATATTCATACAAATGGCATCTTCATCAAAATGAAAGTTCCTGGCACACATCATAGCATTCCGTGCACGCCCAGCGTGCAGAATCCAGCACCCTGATAAGGTAACGCTGAGGAACCCAATTAAAGAGACCTGATGTAAACTGCTTAGGAGTCAGGCAAGGAGAGGTGCAGGTCTTTAAGGACGGGATACAGCCACAGTTGCCTAATTTAGCAGCCAATTATTTGCATAGCTGTTTGTTTCATATTTTCAATCTAGAAGCACACTTTAACACATCAGAAGTTAAATATCTTAAACTTGCACATTATATATATATATATATATATATTTTTTTTTATGGGCCTTGTCAGAGAGAATAATTCCTTTTTTTTGTTTTTTCTTCTTCTTGGGAATGGTTTTTAAAGCTAATAACAGCTCATGTATACAATGGTTACATTGCTGGCATCACCCATTCTTAATGTCCTGTTCGACACGAATGAAACATGTCAATGATTCCATTAAAGCAAATAATTTCTGTATCTCTGTAATGAAATTACCTCATTTGTCGAAGAATGGACTCCTATTAAAAACAAAAACCCCCAAGTCCTTTACTGTCACATTTCTGTGTTCTCATTCTGTAACCGTGGGGTCTAACAACCAAGGCAACATTGGAGCAATTTTGGGACAAAAAAACCCGAACCAGATCTGTCTAAAGAAAATAATCCTATTTCAGTGGGATTGTTTACTTTGATACATTAGCTGACGTTTTAATTGCACCACTTTTCCCTTTATACACCGACCCCAGAGCCTGCTGAAGAATAGGATACCGATTTTCTTACACACTGCTGGAGAATCTTTTGCCAGCCATATTGTAAGACAAAAGGGGAATATTGGTGAGGGTTGACATTACCTTACTGCACATTAAGGCATTCACACTCTTTCAAAGTGGGGCTGTAAATATGGTCTCACCTCCAGCACTATTTATTTTTTATTAATATATTTTTTACCGTGAGTTTGCTCCTAAGAATGAATCGGTTGTGTAGCTTACATGGCGATCTTCAAATGACCCCAGAAGTGTGCAATGTAGAGTGGGAAGCAGGTCTCGTCCCCCAGTTTCTGTGATTTGCACCTGTAGTTATTTTTGTGAGCAGTATTTCACATACTCTTACTCCTGTTATGTCAGCTGCATTCGCAGTCTCAGAATAATGTGCCTATGAGCTGTGCAGGATACCGAGTCCCACCAATTGTCACTGTGTAAGTATTTTCATTCTTCACAGCTTCCCACTCACTGCCAATATGTTACACTTGCTCTCCCTCCTACATGTGTAATTATCTGCCCATCGTCTCAATAAAATCGAAATATTCAAGGTATATTGTTAGCCCACAAAAGGACACTTTTTTTTTTGTTTCTTAAAGAGACGCGACAAACTATTAGTTAAGAGGTGACTCTTTGGTTAACTGGTATATTAAATAAAAATATATATATTGATCCAATAATGTTCCTAGATTAAGTACAACAAAGACAAAAATACCCAATGCTATATCCAATGTGACAAAATACATAGTTAAATACTTAAATGTTAGTATTCTCATGAATAAGGGTAATTTAGTTATACCCTTTGGCCAAAACATTATAAGCCTGCAGCCACGTCACGACATGACCAGTATGCAGCCACGTCACGGCATGACCAGTATGCAGCCACGTCACGTCACGACCAGTATATGCAGGTCCTAACACTACCTGTGAAAATTCTCATTTACCTCTGCAGTGGAGGGAGAATGGTCACAGTGGGCCTGTCCTGCACAGGAACATGGAAACACCTGCTACTTACTGTATGAGCTTAAACCCAGGGAGGCGGGGCCACCAACCCCCAAACAACTGATACCAGTTGAAAATATAAAATTAATAAAATCACAATCCCAGCAAGCTCTAACCCCAGATCTAGATGAAGTAGCTATATGTTTTAGGGTGAATGCAAAGACTGTGTTTGTGTTTACGCTGGCGGTTATTGACATAAACAATTTGGGTACTGTTCTGTGACTGTAGAAAGGTATAGGTTAATGACACAAAAGCAGACTAGTTTTATTTCCAGGCTGAAATGTTATCTGCACGCGCAGTAGAAAGCTTTACACAACAGAGAGGCATTTGTTTCCAGTGTTTCTGTACACTAATATTGTGCTGAATTATTCTGGTCATGTCCAGCCTTATAAATGTTGATGAATGAATGGGCAGTGCAAGCCTTGGAAACCAAATGTAACAACATTCTCATTCATTGTTCAGGCCTCTGGATGTTAAATCTCAAGTGTGTGCTGCCTTCTTTAAAAATGGCATGTGCTCTCTAATGCGCAGCTACGAAAACTCATCCATGTTCACCAAATATACTAAATCCCATTTCCTTTGTTGGAATTGATGTCGAATCCTACGCAGGAGCAAAATCACTTTAGAGCTGTAACTGTGTAGTACAGTGTGTTAGTAGCTGCATTAGCCCTGGAGCTTCCATGTAGCTCACACATCTTCATTGGGTACAGAAGATCAAGTTAGTGATATTCGCTCCAACATTTGCTTCCAGTCTTAAAAAGACAATTCAATAGTATAAGTCCTTTTAAAGATGCAAAGGATAAGCCACTGGGGCTAGTGAGTTATATAAACAATAACCATAGCACTTTGGCGACTGCAAAGTCGATAGCAGGATATCTCTGTCGCTGAAGGCTGAGAATGGTAAACTCAGACCCAAAACCTCATTGGGAGAGTCCTAGACTCACCTTGATAAAAGTACCAGTGGATTCGAAACGCGTAGGAGGTTACTTACTTCCGTTTTTTTAATATGGACCAATAAAGATTCTATTTTCTCATTTTTGTCTGGGACCCACTCTATTTTGGCTGTGCGTTGGAGTGTTTTTTCCTTTGGGTACAGAAGATGTCTTATCCTGAAAGCTTATGTAAAACTACAGTACATCCCTGAAGAAGCCTCATGTTAAAACCATTTAAAAGGTTACTGTTTTTATAACGAACCTCCACTTCTCCAACACCCATCCAGCTCCTGGAGCTCTGCAGTTGATCACATTTATCACACACCATATTTGTGTGGCCCACATTTGGCGTTGCTTCCCTGAGATCACCTTTTTACATGGCCAAAGGAATCTGCGTGAGAGCGACCCACAAAGAAATACCTTATTGCAGGGGTGTCAAACTCGGTCCTCCAGGGCCACGAACAGGCCAGGTTTTATGGATCCCTGCTTCAGCACAGCCAATGATTGAGCCATCTGCGCTGAAGCAGGGATATCCATAAAACGTGGCCTGTTGCTGGCCCTGGAGGATGGCGTTTGACACCCCTGCCTTGGTAATTGTGACCATGAAATAGAATAAGGCATATGTTGCTGTTTCTGTTCCGTCTTCTAAATTATTAATGTTGGCAAATGCGTAATGTAGCGTGTCGGCTTTCAGGAACACACAGGAATAAAGGGCATTGCACAGTGATTGGTGGTCATATTTGGGGCATTTCTTTTGGATTCTTCTGTAGTCTCAATTGGCAGGAAGTGCACTGACCTTTGCTACATTTTGTGATGATCCCCAAAGGATAGAGACTTGTACGCAGGCCGTGAAGCCGTCTCTTTCTGGTGTGTTAAACATGTTTCAGACCACAGTACTGAGTGTCCAGCCTTGATCTGATTCCAAGCACTGCCTTTGCCACCTCCAAGTGGTGTGTTTACTGTGACTCTTACTGGTAGAAAGCAGTCAATTCGTTCACTAATTAGTTCAGTACACGAAACCTCTAGGACCAGGGTGGGCAACCCTGGCTCCATTCACCACGTGTGGCGAATTGGCAGTCAAAGTGTGGCAAACTGAGTAACTACAACATACGGGCTGCCGGGACTCCCTGTGCGGCCCGCGACGGCCCCCTCAGCCACCCCTTCCCTTCCTTGGTAGGGAAGGAGCGTGCTCCAGCGGTGTGATGGCCTATAAATACCACTTGGCCCATATAGTCTGCCCATTAGGACTAGGAAAACCACCAATATAACAAATCAAGCACTCATCTCCTCCCTGGTCAATGCAGTGTATATGTACTGGAGTCTTACCAGCCATCAGCTGTGGACTGCACATTTATCTAGCCAACTGCCCATTCATTCTACTTCCTTTCTCTGTTTAAACGTCACAACAACACACTCGCTCACACATTGGGAAGATTGAGTGTTAAGAGAACACACAGCATCAAAGAAAACAGACTGTCGGAAATGGCTCCAGTACCTCTCTGCAGTGTTTAAATTTAGCTGCAATTTCTCTTGTGAAATTCAAGTACAAAACAAGCGGTGTACACTGTGTTCCCTAGCATTGCAGCGATGACACACACCTACTCACCTCCCACAAGCCAGTGAGGGGTGAACAACACATTTCTATGCAGAAAGGAGCATGCAGGAATACTGTGCTGCACAAGTCTGTTTATATGAAAGAAAAGCTGCTATAAACCCTTTGTAAAAACATGAATCAGAAGATAATTTTGCCTTTTGCAATACTGATGTATAAATGGCCTTTTATACAATAATGCTTAATCACTAAAAGCATTAATTCTCCTAATTCGTATGTCAGTGACAAAATGAGTTGTTGGTTATATCCTTTATTACTAGAATGGCAACTCAATGTGTTACGAGAACACCTTTGCTGTATGTATATTCTATATATGTATATCTATATTGTGTGTGTGTGTGTGTGTGTATGTATGTATGTATGTATATTCTCCAGCCTTTGTCGATCCACTGCTGGATGATGGGCTTCTCCAATAGCCTTCCAAGCCTCTCCTTAATGTTGCTCCAGCAAATATTTCTCCCGTTTTTTACTTTTGGTTGTTGTCTTGTTCTTTTCATATCCTTCGGAATTCAGCCGAGTACCATCTTGGTCCAACAATGGTCATTTCTTCTTGCGATATGTCTGCTACACTACCCTTTTAATTTCTTGTTGCAGACTTTTGTTTGTTACCTTTTGAACCCGTTGATTATTTCCCCTATCAGAGTAATCCTTTTCTCTGTATGTCTTTGTTTTCTAAAGCTACTAAATGATCTTTACATTTAGGGTTCATTTTTCACATCCAGAAGGGAACACGCAGAATACACGGGACAAACACTTTTCTCCTTCAGGCACAGTGGGAGGTCCAATTGAAAGGTTGTCTTGTTTCTTCCAAATGCTCTCGATGATCGATCTCCTCTTCATTTGATTTTTAATTGAAAAGGTTCCCATACATTGTTACTTACTGGCCAAGGTAAACCGTCTTCAATTACTTCTATTCTATTTATTAACATCTTTGTAGAGATGGCACATTTGTTGAACATCACCTTGGTCTTGCTGAGATTCATATGACGGCTCACCTTTTTTACCTTGCTACTGTTCGTTCTGTGATTTGCTCCTGAGAGATGCATGTATATAAAATAAACCAGAGTCTCATGTTCTCTCCTCATTTTAGTGTAAAGTCACAATAACAGAAACGGCAGCACTTTACCTTCAAAGATCTCATCCATATTACAACACTAAATGTAAAATGTAATTATTTGGTTTCCATTTCTAATCCATTTTATAGGAACTTTGCTGAATTAAAAATTTGATAAACGGATTGTGCCTTAGGCCCGGGCCATGGTGCCTTTGCCCTCGCGGAGGCTGTGAAATCACCTGTGTGAAGCGGGTGCGTTCCCTGGTCATGGTGGACGGGCCGTGCGGGTGTTCCTAGGGGCGTCACAGAGCTGGTTCGCCCTCCTTGGGCGAATCCCTCATGTGACCTGCGTGTCGCACCAAGAAATTTCAACTGATTTCTTGCGCAATGCGCGCCTGCCTCTGCCCGCGTGTACCCGCGGTCTATGGGCGTGATCAATGCCTTAAGGCAATCTGATCGCGCCCTGCGCGGTCTCCCACACCATGGACTCAACCTTAGAAATGACAATGTGGAATTAAAGGTAGAGAAACCCTTGGATAAATGTAAATTGTTTGTAGATGTTAGGAGAAACTATTTTGTACACGTGTATAGAAATATTTCATAGAACTCCTTCAGGATCTAAGTAACATTCGACATTTACATGTTTCTATTGCAGGAATTGACTACAAAACCACCACCATACTTTTGGATGGCCGTCGAATAAAATTACAGCTTTGGTAAGTTTTATTTAATTTTTCCTCGTTTCAATGACTGAAATAAAATGTAGGTTTTTTTATTTCTTATCGCGCTGACTATGTACATAGTCCTGTATCTACTATAATTTTTGGTTCCTGGGGCACAAGGATAAACAAGACTTTCCCAAAAAGGAAAGCTGGCACTGGGATTCAAACCATGTTCCCATCCATTGACTTTGGGGCGTCGGCACGAGTGATGCTTTACCAATAAACACCTTACAACCCATCCACTGGAACGGGCTGTAAGGTTCTGACACTGGAAGGTGCCTTACGGAATAGCACTGCTTGGTAAATATGGGCCATTACCCCAATTACTATGCAACGCCTTGTTCCACTGCATTGTTACATGAAATGATGTTGACATATTAGAACATGCTATTTAGTCGGTAATTGTTTAATGCATTCATTTAAGAAGAACGTTATGTTCTTTGCGTTGGTATACATAGTTTTGTGTGTGAGATTTGTTTTAGTGAGTTATGGTTGCTTCACTAATGCATGTGAGAAGGAGCCTTCTGTGTCGGCTCGTAGTGGCGGGAGGTGGGGCAGGCCGGCTGGTGGTAAGAAGAGGGCCCTGGTGGAATGGGACATTTGGTCGCGGCCGTCCCGCTGGCGTTTAGCCGCAGAGGGACTCTCCACCGAAGCCATTGGCTGCTTCTACACTGTATGAGAAAGTACGTTTTGGGGGTAGGGGGTTAAGGTTTTTAGGATAGGGGGTAGTGTGGGTATTGGGTTAACATTAGGGCTAGGAACTGGTGAATAATTGTAGTCTCATGAGTTCACTGGGCGTGAAACCATGCGGTGGTCTGCCCATACAGGAGGAATTTGGGGTTGTGCGGACGGTGTTCTTTTATCTGACCTCTGCCTGGGTTTATATCACCATCCATGGTGGGTTGGAAGAGGGTTTCTGCGGGTCTGGAGGCCCGGGGCTTATTTAATGATTGTTAAATAGCCCCGTTGGGGGAGGGGAGGGTAATGCCTGGTGGTGGCATGGGGCCTGTTCTCGCAGCTGACTGGGGAGTACGCTGGCAGGTTTAGGCACTTACTGGTTTCTGTATCGGTACTTAATAAAATCTGTGGCCATTGAACCTCCGGACCTTTTGTGTCTGTCTGTCTCTGTGTCTCTGTGTGTCTGTGTCTCTGTGTGTCTGTGTCTCTGTGTGTGTGTGTGTCTGTCTCTCTGTGTGTGTTTTATTTTACATGTATGTTTCAAGGGGTGTGCTGGAAGCAGCTTCAAAGGCTTTTTACTTTGCTGTATCTGACGTTATTCCACTAATTTAGAAGCCTTGTTCAGCAATACATGTCAGAGCCCTATAGCACAGAGGAGGTTAAAAGCATCTTATAACATAGTTTAATAATATATTGGTAGAATGTTTCTTATTCAGAGGCCATACTGTAACTAGTTAGTGACGTTCTGCATTTTCTGCCGATGTAGTGAAGCGGTTAATATATAGCATTTGGTTAAGTATTAACGAACCAAAACATCAGGATCTTGTAAAGTTGCTCTTTTACGGATTTCAGACCAAAAGGAAGGCTTTAGTGCTGTGGTTTCTTCCTGGAATTGAATATACAATCCATATAATCCCACGGGGACCAGTGGAAAAGCACTAGGTTGTAGTCACGCATACTTCTACAATTTCCGCATGATTTGGGGGGAAAAATGAAGTAATAATAAAAAAAATGAAGTAATTCTTTTTCTGGGAATAACTGCATTTAAAGACACGCTCTGCATTTTGCGCTTTAATGCGATTATATGAAACGAATCTAAAATAAATTAAAACTAGTAGCGTTTTCAATGCAAAATGCAACTCTCAGTAACTATAATTATAGTGGGAAACGTGTAATTACAGAACCCAACGACGTGCTCCTCGGATTCTTGTGAAATCGTTCCTCTCAGGGGTCTTGTAAATGTCGATCTAAACTGCATTTCTGATGCTACATAAAACCCCAAAGCAAAAAGGCGTTACGAAGCGCCCCCCTCCCCACCCCCCAGATTCTGATGTGCGTTTCATTCCTACAATGTTCGTATCTCACCCCCTGAGCATGTCCTGTTCTTTACCAAAAAAGGGAGGATTTTCATCTCTAGCTTGAGGTTGCCATGGTAACAGTTAGACCGCTATGGAGAGAGCGCCATTTTAACCCCCCGCTTAATATTTCACACGCTTGTATCTTGAACGCATCGATTTAAAAATAAATAAAAATAAAAACGAATTGAATTGGGCAAGATGAGATTTCATAAAGCAAATAGAAATGTCAATCGGTGCAGATTCGCGCCCGAAACTGCTAATGGTCTATAATGGAAAGAAGTAAGTAGAAGATCCAGGGCACTACGGATTTGTAGAAAATAAATGTATTCTTTCAGTGGCACACACAACGTTTCGAACTGCACAGAATCACTTGACAAAGAACTCTGTGCAGTTCGAAACGTTGTGTGTGCCACTGAAAGAATACATTTATTTTCTACAAATCCGTAGTGCCCTGGATCTTCTACTTACTTCCATATACTTGAAATTACACCAGACATGTTTTTTCCCTGAACCACGGAGCACCGGTACCTTTATACGCAAGTATATTGCTCATCTTATAATATTTAAGGTGTGCAAATCTGAACCTCTCATTCATTATAATGGTAAGAGCCATTCACAAACAATTTGAGATTTCTACTTAAAATACAGCTTAATACTGTAGTTATAAATGTTGTAGTTACGTTTTGCAAATGAAGAGTTCACATCATGTTCCGCGCAAATGGGTATTACATTCTTGTGACACTGTTCCTGAGATATATATATATATATATATATATATATATATATATATATATATATATATATATATATATATATATATATATATATATATATTCAAGAGGCAGGTGTAGGTCAGGCGTGCTCGACTCCTCCAATCCTCAAGGGCCATCAATAGGTCAGGATATCCATGCTTCAGCACAGGTGGTGCAGTCTTTGACTGAGCCACCTGTGCTGAAGCAGGGATAACCTTAAAAAATGACCTGTTACTGGCCCTTGAGGATTGGAGTTGATCACCACTGGTGTAGGTGACCAATATACAAATTCAAAACACCTTTTTATTTGACCCAAGAGACCATAGTAAAGGCATACCCCGGTTTAAGGACACTCACTTTAAGTACACTCGCGAGTAAGTACATATCGCTCAATAGGAAAAGGGCAGCTCACGCATGCGCCTGTCAGCATGCCTGAACAGCAATACCGGCTCCCTACCTGTACCGAAGCTGTGCGCAAGCGGGGAGACTATAGAGCCTTTTACACATGTGTTATTTACATCAGTTATGGACGTATATGACGATTGCAGTACAGTTCATGCATCGATAAGTAGGAAAAAGGGAGTGCTTCACGTTAAATACATTTTCGCTTTACATACATGCTCCGGTCCCATTGCGTAAGTTAATGCGGGGTATGCCTGTATTGAGATGCTGTTAACTCTTAGGCTGTGTCCATGGTCGGGCAGACCGTGCGGAGGCATGCGCACGCTGGCCGATCCAACTGCCCAAGGCAGTGATCGATTCCATGCGGCGTGCGGAAGCGGGAGGGGGCGTGCGGAAGCGGGAGGGGGCGCGCGTTGCGCAAGAAATCAGTTCAAACTGATTTGTTGTCGCGACAGGCCGATCACGTGAGCAGTTTGCCCAATGACGTCACTGGCACACCCCTAGACACGCCCATGGACGGTGTGCGTACGATGGCCAGGGAAAGCACCCACTTTCCCTCAGCCACCGCGCGCCTCCGCACGGCTGAACTTACCATGGACGCAGCTTTATACATACACATTTACACATACTGTGCCATTTGGGCCTCTAGGTCGTTTGCATTCAGCAATAAAAAAAAGGTAAATTAGAAGAAATATAGTATAAATAATTAAGTAATATACAGCATCCCTTCAGTGTTTCTCTGTGCCCTAAATATTTTGGTCAGAGGTGATCAATTAATATTGATTCTCATATTCACATCAGGCTACACAAAGGAATCTGGTGAAAGGAGAAACTGGTTATCCCATAGTCTGTTTTATAGTCCAGGAGAGGAATCGTGCACCTCTAACCGTGTTTGCCGTGCCAGTATTGGCACACCCTGCTACTTGACAACAGAGCGAGGCAATAAGAATGGTACTGTGCCCGCAGGAAATCAGGGGAATAATCCATGTTGTGATATTACAACGTGGCCGCGAGCTCTTGTTTCTAAGGATTGTAATATAAAAGTTCATTCTCAGGCTGTATGAAGTCATTACAACTATTGCCCCATCTATTATAGTTTGTGGTGGAAATTGTATTTTAAATGGCATTTTCTAGCTATTATGGGCTTTGTTTATAATTCAAGTCTTACTAACAAATATTGTTCTGTGTTCTTTTTCTTTAGAATGTTATGTAGGAGAGTTTTCAATCTGTTTGCTTAGCACAAAAATGATCATTTGCTGCATATCTTAATGTCATCCTTTTTGTTTTCTTTAAGGGATACATCGGGACAAGGGAGGTTTTGCACTATCTTTCGTTCCTATTCCAGGGGTGCTCAGGTGGGTTTCCAGTACTAAATTACTATGCATTTATTATATATTGTTCTAGATCAAAGGGAACGTCCGTTGACATTTTACATGTTAGTGTAGCGGGTGTGAAAAGATCACATCAGAAGGTCCTCTTATTAGATCACCATGTAAGTTTTTTTTATACCTTAAGTATACATTGAAGGTCTTGAAAGCTCATCCACATCCTAAATTGTGGAGACGCTACAATATTGTCTTTACAACATGGCGACTGGTTTATGTTGACCTGACCCCCTGCAGGACTGGATCTAAGAACAGTTGGTATAATGGCTCAGAAGCTGCCTTGTAATGGGAAGAACTACCTACTGATTATACAGTGGCCCTGCAGTTCATATAGGTTAACGGTCTGGTAACAGGACTAGACCAAACCCAGCCAGCTGTACTGTGCTGATAAGCTCTGAACAGGAGGCACGTGCTGATTATTTAAAGACCTGGTTTAGGCCATTTCCTTTCCCCATTCTAGTTACATACAGGAATGTGGCCAAGAAAGTCCGGATCTCATGCGTGTCTGACTCCTAAGAGCATTGTGCATCAGCCAACATTAAAGCTAAAAGAAGCATTGCATGTAAAGTACACGAGACTGCCCCGTTCAGGCCCACTACTTTGTTATACTTAAATGAAACATCATATAGGCTAGCATTTTCTATAAGCAAAATACAAGCTTGATATAGTCCACCTCTCCACAATCTATGAATGGCAATATTCACCTCTGAAATGCTTTTCTCTTGCATATCATTTGTGGGTTTGTCATGTTTGTAGTAAACAGTGACCGTTGGCATAAACAGACATATGGTTGTGTTGGGTAGTTTTGTATTTCAGAAGGGATGCGAGTATTACCACTTGCAAACAATTAACTGTATTGTATACTTTCATGTTGCATTATTTTCAGCTATAATCTGACAATGGCTTCTCTGATCATTTCAGTGCTTGCCAAAAACATAACGCTAGATGCTGAAGTAATCTGAAGCGCAGTGCTTTTGTATATTGTTATCCTTGACAAAGAAAGTTTTTCCACATCTGAAAGGATGTTGAAATATGTCCTTTTGTTAAAATGCATTCCAGAGATTCCCTATGGTTGTTTGAATGGGGCTGTTTGGCCAGAGATTCCCTATGGTTGTTTGGATGGGGCTGTTTGGCCAGAGATTCCCTATGGTTGTTTGGATGGGGCTGTTTGGTCAAGTTAATGCTTATGATGCACAGATTCTCCAGACGGCCATGTGGTCTGTATTGTATTGTATGTCTTTATTTATATAGCGCCATTAATATAAATAACAGATCATGGGAATAAGTGCTTTAGACATAAAAGTAACATTAAGGAAGAGGAGTCCCTGCCCCGAGGAGCTTACAGTCTAATTGGTAGGTAGGTAGAACGTACAGAGACAGTAGGAGGGAGTTCTGGTAAGTGCGTCTGCAGGGGGCCAAACTTTATGTATCAGGTGTTCAGAATATCCACAGTGCTATTCATATGCTTCTGTAAGCAAGTGGGTCTTAAGGTGGGTCTTAAAGGTGGATAGAGAGGGTGCTAGTCGGGTACTGAGGGGAAGGGCATTCCAGAGGTGAGGGGCAGTTTGCTGATTGTTTAACTTGTATGTATTGACGTTAAGTCCTTCTGCACTTATAAGGACCTCAAACAAACAAACGTATTATACATGATTCTAGCTTGTGTAAAGGTTGAGTCGCACTTAAATGTAAAAAGATTCAGGCAATAAAAATGGTGGATTATCTGGTATTGTCGACAGTGCTTTACAGAATAGAACATGGGTAGGAATAAATATACCGTATGCCACAAACTCTTTCCAGAGTCCGGGGATAGAGGGACAGGACTATGGCAAGAAGACCCCAACCACAAACCCTCAATGTACAGGGAATGCCTGCACTGCCCCTGCGATAACAGCGGTCTCTGCATTAGGGTTATGGCTTGTCTTAGTATAAATACTGGAGGGTTGTTGGAGTTAACCTTCTATCCCGTGCTGTTAAATCATTCACCATACAGTATAATGGTTAGAGTAGATGAGGTGATTATTGGCTACCAGAGACTATTTGGAATGCCAGTTTAATTGTATTTAATTTAGTCACACTCTCTTTCCTTCCCCTTCTGCATATAGGGTGTGATTCTGGTTTATGATATCGCAAACCGCTGGTCTTTTGATGGGATTGATCGGTGGATAAAGGAGATTGACGAGGTAAGACGCACACAGGGGCTTATATTGCAAGGTGTGATGGCGCTGATGACGTACTATAACACCTTACAGAATAAGGGCCTTAGAAACCGGTAATAGTCTCTCCATACTCTGGCCTGGAGCCGGAGTCTAAGTAGGCTTGTGTAAACTTTGCAACTATTGTAGTTCTTGGCACCCATTTCAGGAGTGAAAATTCAATCTTTTTTTTTTTTTTTTAATGATTAGAATAGTCTGTGTTTCCACAACGGTTTGACAATCTGTAGTTAAAATGACACAATGGCAGCCACGGTATTTTTTTCGTTTGGCTTGGGTGAAAAAAAAAAAAAACGCATAAAAATATACTTAATTGGTTCAGGGAAAATGCCACCGTCATTCCAATAAAAGGTATACGGGTTTCCTTTCCCGGTAAAGATTTATATCCATATATGGGAACCTCATAAATAATGACCTTATTTGTTCCCCAGCATGCTCCTGGTGTACCCAAAATCTTGGTAGGAAATCGTCTTCACTTGGCCTTCAAGCGGCAGGTGTCCACAGAACAAGCACAGACGTATGCCGAGAGGTTGGGCATGACTTTCTTTGAGGTCAGCCCACTGTGCAACTTTAACATCACCGAGTCATTCACAGAACTGGCAAGGATAGTGTTAATGCGACATGGGATGGACCGTCTGTGGAGGCCCAACAAGGGTAAGACGACTGAGCAGATTTCAAAATATGTTCCCTGTTTTGTCCTGCTAAGTGGATGTAAAACGTCATTACCAGCAGCACACACAATATGCAAACAGCTGAAGCCCTGTAGCTTGAGGTCAGCAGCTGATCTCGTTGAAGTGAAACTTCTTTGCTGGTCCCTACAGAGATCTGATGGGGAAAATCCTTGTGCTGTAACAAAATTCCGTAACGGAAGTGATGTCACTGCGGTCAGAAGAGGCATCAGTGACGTCGGAGGAGGGAGAGGAAAGACACTGACTGGCGCACACACACACTGACATACACACACACTGACACACACACACACTGTGTGTGTCTGTGTGTCACATGCACGCAGACGCGCACACACACACACTGACGCGCACACACACATTGACACACACACGGAATGCAAAGTTACTATAAATATAGAAGTGCAAATAGCTACAACGCATTCTAAGTGAAACTTCTTTGCGCTTTGGCACTGAAATTGTGTTTTGATTTTTGATTACAAACATCACCATCACAAATACAATTTCTGTGACAAAATAGTGACAGAAGACAAAGATGTTTCACTTAAAATCACACACACACTTTTTTTTCTCTTGGTGAATGTCACAACACTTGCTAACAACGTGAAGATTTGCATGTAGGTAATGCCTGAGATATCTAAAGCCCTGGTTCAAAGGGTCCAGTTGATTACAGCTACATAGAGCTTTATCAAGTGACGGTACCTCTGCCAACTAGAAAAGGTAACGACTTCACCAAACCATTTGCTGGTTTGTGCATCGTAAAAGTGTTTTATGTTCATGTAGTTAGTGTCCTCATCCGGTAACATAACAATGCTCTGCAGTAAGAATGATTACTAGAAAGAGTAATGGTGGCTTTGAGTATGTGAATGGAGTAAGCCCGGAGGTCTCAACTCAAGTCCTCAAGGCCCCTACAACAGGTCAGGTTAAGGATATCCCTGCTTCAGCACAGGTGGCTCTATCAGTGGTTCAGTTGAAGACTGCATAACCTGTGCTGCTGATGGGATATCCTTAATACCTGACCGGTTGGGGGTTCTTGAGGACTGCAGCTGAGACCCCTTGGAGTAAGCGGTCAGCGACTAGATTCGTGTGTTCAATGTTCTCCATACAAATCCTCCATCACAATCATTCTTGTGTAGTGGGCAGGTTTAAAAGGATATCACAGGTGGAATTGAAAAGGAACTACAAGGTCACCTAAAGCCTACAGTGTGGCCGATGGATGGATCACTGTAAGGAACAAGTCGGGGCTGCTAGTAGTTTATTTTATAGCACTGTCACAATTGTATGAGTATTGTTTTATTAGCTATCTATCTATATATTTCTCAAACCGTCATATGCCTGTCTGTCTGTCCTGTCCCTAGGGGCAATCACATTGGACCTTTGGCCCGTCACTCCGCCTCAGGCCAATGAGATGGCTCCCTTGGCCCGCCCCCGCACACCTCTCATTGGCCTGAGGCGGAGTGACGGGCCAAAGGTCACACACACACACACACACACACACACACACACACAGTCCCTCTGTCCCCCCCCCCCCATCACGTGCGCCGCCCTGCACCGGCTCCCGGACGGGGGGGGGGGGGGTGGGAAGCGCGGCACGGCCCTCCTACCCCAGCCGCCAACGCCAACGCTGGGGGGCCAAGCAGCCTCCTCGGATCTGTGCCAGTCCCACTCTCCACCACCTCTCACTCCCGTCGTGTGTGTGTGTGTGGAGAGGGACATTTTACTGCCAACAATTTGTGCCTCACTTTCACCCCTGCCCTTCACCCCCCCTGCCCTTCACCCCCCCCTACCCCTGCCCTTCACCCCCCCTACCCCTGCCCTTCACCCCCCCTACCCCTGCCCTTCACCCCCCCTACCCCTGCCCTTCACCCCCCTACCCCTGCCCTTCACCCCCCCTACCCCTGCCCTTCACGCCCTTCACCCCCCACCCCCTGCCCTTTGCCCCCCCCACCCCCGCCCTTTGCCCCCCTCACCCCGCCCTTTGCCCCCCGCCCTTCGCCCCCCCACCACCTCCTCTGCCCTTTGCCCCCCACCACCTCCCCGCCCTTTGTCCCCCTCCCCGCCCTTTGTCCCCCTCCCCGCCCTTTGTCCCTTTGCCCCCCTCCCCGCCTTTGTCCCCCTCCACGCCCTTTGCCCTCCTTCCCACCACGCCCTTCACGCACCCCCCCTTCCCACCCCGCTCTTCACGCACCCCCCCTTCCCACCCCACCCTTCACGCACCCCCCCTTCCCACCCTTCACGCACCCCGCCCCTGCAATCCCGGGCAACGCCGGGTATATCAGCTAGTAATCCATAAAACATGATCATATTAACTGCATCACACACCTGCATTCAACCACACATTTTGGAGTTTCAGGAATACAAATATTTATTTGTACTATCGGTAAACTTGAACAGTAGTACGATTTAGAAATGAGTTTCCTGATACAGATATATGTTAATGGGATGAAGATGTTGGATTACTTGATGGCATGTATTTTCTACATCTTTAGTCACTATACTTATCCACGTTTTTAATACAGAATTGACAGAGATGATTTAACCCGGCCCAAGTTTTACCGCATGTACATGGGATTCAAATGCTAAGGCGCGGCATAGTAAATCACTGGATGCAAAAGGGTTAATAAATAAGGCCTCATTCACAAAACCTCCGTCGCTGTACTTCACGGATAAAGCCCATAAGACCCCCTAAAATCGCCCAGAAATGTTTCCCCTCACGTTCTAGCTATATACATAAATCAGGTTGTTTACACTTTTGTAATGGAAATAACCTTGGTGTTTTTCACCCCTCTGGGCTGTGCCGGTCCTGTTCGGATGTGCTGATGGCTTTGGACCTTGTCACACCAGGTGATTGTTTGAACACTTTGCCATTGGTGAAGTGCTGATTCATCTCAGCTGATCTTGTTTACAAGACGTGAACCTGGCAACAATGTCCTAGAAAATGCTGCCTCTCACATCTGCTCTGCAATGTGTTCACTTGTCATATTATAGACCATCTGAACCATCTCAGAAATATTCATTAGCCTTTTATATTTCAATACTAAAAAAAAATTAATGCATAGCCAAATACAATAGAAACAATCTACAAAGGCATTCCCTGCCCCTATCCTCGTAGTTATTGTTAAACTGGCGTCGGACATTTTTAACTGTCTGACTCCTAGATTTTGTTCACCTTCTTTAAACTTTTTGCACTGTATCCATCTGGTTACTTGTGAATTGTGTCTCCAACTCCCTTTTGTGAGTGTCCCAACTGGCTGTCGCATCACCAGTGTCATCCATGTTTAAAACGTGTTGAAAGTGAAAGCTCGACCAGCAGAGGATTCTGGGGCCACAGTATGGAAACCTGGGTTTGGGGCCACTAAAAAGAGCATTAACCTATTTTTTGGAGTTGAAAGGATAGTTCTAGAATCCCAGTCCCCTCTGGTAACTAAGTGGTTAAAATAATGATTCTGGGATGACATAATTAGACATGTTTAAGATTAATTAGCAAGATATAACTATAGATTGCACTTTCCTTAGTCAGAAGAACCGTTTTAGTTTAATGCAGGTGGGTAAGGAGGGGTTTGAACCATGTAATTGCTGGAGTAGCTAAATCCTTTATAGACATTTCAGTTCCTTCGCAGATAGACGGTACGTACTTTCACTGACTGGGTTCCTACATGTAAAGGCATCACCAGGGTGACCACCGGTGAGAGGATATCTCAACCAGGAAAGAAACCGGTACTTGCAATAATGTTTGTACTGCCACCATGTGGCTACCGAACAAAGCTACAGGCATTATTAATACATCATGGAAGGGGAGGTATTGACACGCAGACCTGTTGAAAAATTGAACTACCTTGAAAGTGTTGGCCGCTTCTAGCCATCAGAGCGGCTATGAAACGCCAGAGTATTTACAGACCAAAAGATATGGGGTGATGGCATAGCCTGGCACAAGCAGAGAGTCAGAGAACCCGTGTTTTGAAGGAGTTGCTGACCCCACAGAAGTGCATGCTTGAGCCTTTCAGATTAACATTTGTCTTTTCTTTTTGACAGTACTGAGCTTGCAAGACCTCTGCTGCCGCACCATTGTGTCATGCACCCCTGTACACCTGGTGGACAAACTCCCCCTCCCCGTTGCCTTAAGAAGCCATCTCAAGTCTTTCTCCATGGCCAACGGCCTCAATGCCAGGATGATGCATGGCCGCTCGTATTCCCTCACTGCCAACAACTCGAACAAGAGGAACAGTCTAAAGAAAGCCAAGATTATCCGTCCACCTCAAAGCCCCCCTAAGGACTGCACCAGAAATAGCTGTAAGATCTCCTAGTCCTGACCATTAAAACACGCTGCTCACGTTTGCCGGGGGCCTCAGGACTCCTTTCAGTGCTGGAGGGGCATGGATGGAATGAGTAATAGGACATCGTTCCTTATAGTATGTTTGTTTGATTCAGAACAATTAAGGAAGATACTGAGTTTTCTTCTGATAATAATGCTGCTTTGAAATGGATATAGGACACGCTCCTACAAGAGCCACAACATAAAGAGAATACACTTTGTAAAACATTGCTGTGTGAGTATCGCGGTGTAAGTCTGCATGAGCCCGCCGTGTCTTTCATGTGTGCTTATAAAGGGAATATTCTGCATTACCCGCTCTTGTAATTACATCAGTACTTGGCAATGAAGTTTACCCTGTAATTTGTGAACTAGACACTTTTTAATGAAGGTAAGTTAATTTGCAAAGTAATAGTGTTTATTGCAGACAGCGACTTTTTTTTCTAGTACAATGTAATGTGTACATTGCAACATGCACAATGATAGAGACCGTAAGGTATTATTTCTATAGTCATTTTGATTTCTCTTTTGTAAAAGTTCACCTTTGTAATCTTGAGGCACTATATATGAGCTGCAGACAGAGGTATATAGAACATAAAATGCACTCACATCCTCAATGTGTCAGATTTGTGTATGAAACAGGTTATTTGATAATGTTTTTTGCATTGTTATGTAATACTTTTGGGATTAATTCATGAAAAAAACAATTATATATATATATATATATATATATATATATATATATATATATATATATATTCAAATATTTCTGTAAATCAGCCATTTTTTGTACCAGATGTACTAAGCGTTGCGGTGTCAAGAGAAGCAAATGCCAAAGATGTGTTTTGAAATGTGAACGTTTTTAATTAATTTGCAACAGAACAGTGACTAGAATGTGATTTGAAAAACTGTTTTATAAGAGAGAACACTAATATTTAAAAAAAATAAATGTTTCGGAACAACCAGATGTGTGATGGTCTTTATTAGTCCTTTATGTAGGACTTTTACATTTTGGTTGAATAAAATGCTCATGTTTTTAATGTATCTTTTAGAACATGGAAAGTAAGAATTTTTAGAACGAATGTTAATTTGGATTTAGGTTTTTGATAGCGGTTCGTATCCTTAGCTGGCTGGGAAGTTTGTCAATGTTTTGTTCCTTGACACGGAAAAGCGGCACATCATTGAGTAGGTTCCATCATCTTCATGGCCAAAACTTAAATACGCTGCTTTTTTTCTCTATTCCTTCTAGTTTGGTATGTGAAATGTATTGTACGTTCAAAGAGATACAGCTTGTGTATTCCACTTCAACTTCTCAATGTGCACAATCGGTTGCATTAATATGTTAAAATTGTGTTTAAATACGTCCCTACAAATCCTTTTTAAATACATTTTAAAAAGTAACCACTTACAGTTCCGTTAACCATTATGCTTGCGTTAAGTGTGTATCGCCATTAGAGATGTGCAAAACTTGCGCAGGGGGTGGTGAACCTGGCAAAATGTGCCCTTTCAGCCATGGAACTAAATGCGTCTGACTGTTGGTCACACAATAAGGCCGTTTTTCATAGGAAAGGGCCTCTCAATCAGTGCCCACTTCACCCACTGATTCACAACTTGTAATGTGATTTGTCTAACAACCTACCACGCCACAAGCTTAAAGCAGCGGTAACCAGTCGGAACTCAACACTGTACATGCTACAGCGGCTCTGACCAGCACGAAGCCCTGAATGATTACACCATGGGTTTATTATTTCCATGTTTGCCCTGTGACCAGACATTTTTTATTGTGCTACTTATGTCACAGCTGCATGGTTTAGTAATAAGTGAGAGAAATTCAGTGAGAGTCTGACTGAGAAACAACAAGGCAAGTTGCTGAGCTGAGTAAGCTGCCACAAGTACTGTCAGTCTATAGCATATTCTGCCTCAAACCAACACCAACTGTGTAAGTGTACATCATCGCAGCAGGACATTCTTGTATCTTTACAGAATCCACTATGTTCTGTTTTTTTTTAATCTCCTGTGCGCTTTAGGTTTCTTCATTCCCATCTACTAAACCAGTTGCAGGGAGGGTATTGGTTGTATAGGCCTTACCGTTGTTTTTTTGTTTCTGGTTTTGTTCCGTTAGTGTTTCATTATTTGCGCTGTTCTCCTATAGCATATTACCACCACGACCACCATCATTTAATCACCATGACCACATCGCCAGTAGCTAACCTGCCTATGAAATAATGTCATGCTTTAGTGGTGGCACAAAGCTGATAATGACAACAACATGGAGGTAGAACTCCAAGCATATTGAGGGTCTACTAAGGCTGTTTGAGGAGGCCACTGCTATGATCAGCAGTACCAATAATACTGGCATCAGCCAATTCATACCATGGAGCATAATTGTAAGGCTAATGATAACGCTAACTTGGAGAGGGTGGTGGTAGATGTGAAGTTGGACTGCCTAAGGAATTATCCTTGTTTATTGTACATGAAACCAACATCGAGTTTTATGTTTTCACCAAAAGCTCCAGTGACCACCACACCCCACTGTTTACTGTCCACCAGTAGTACCACCTGAGACTTCCCGGCCAACGTTTAACATAACCAACATAAATGTGGGGATTGGGGTGAGAGCCTGGCAGAAGTAAGACCACATGGCTGGGAATGAGTGAGAGCCTGGCAGAAGTAAGACCACATGGCTGGGAATGAGTGAGAGCCTGGCAGAAGTAAGACCACATGGCTGGGAATGAGTGAGAGCCTGGCAGAAGTAAGACCACATGGCTGGGAATGAGTGAGAGCCTGGCAGAAGTAAGACCACATGGCTGGGAATGAGTGAGAGCCTGGCAGAAGTAAGACCACATGGCTGGGAATGAGTGAGAGCCTGGCAGAAGTAAGACCACATGGCTGGGAATGAGTGAGAGCCTGGCAGAAGTAAGACCACATGGCTGGGAATGAGTGAGAGCCTGGCAGAGATCAGATGATGATTAGTGCAACGTGTACAACTTTCAACCACCAGGATCTGTTCACCCCCCAAGGATCCTACACGCCACCTCCACCTGGGCCATAGATACCACCAGTATTTGTCCACCCAAAGGGTCCTACACGCTACCACCCAAAACTTGTGTGCACAAATTTTACCAATGGGGCCACATAATATCTACTGTACGGGTCTGGGGGGAGAAGGGACAGGGATTGAGGATGACGAGGATGATGTCTGGAAATAAAAGTTAACCGATTCCAATAAATATATTTTTATTATATAGAAAACATACCATTACAGCTCGACTATTATTCAATACACAAGTTATTACATGGATCATATAATACAAACAATTTTTTTTACTGGGGTTTGTTGAAAAAAATAAAAATAAATAATTATTGGACTGAAGATTTTAATTTTAAATAAGGAACAAGTTCTGCCACCAGGTGCATTCGTTTGCAGAATAAATATCCACAATTGTTCACGCTGCTGTAACATGTCCCTGTCCCCACCCCTAGATTTGGAGGTGAAGATCTCCAAGGGGTAGATTTCATATATACCTGACCGACGGATCGGGCGGTTTTGACCTGAATTCCGTATTGACTTAAACCCTAAACTCCTCTCCATCACATTCCATAATCCCCAATTAACCAACTACCCCATCCCCCACCTCCCCAACGTCCATGATCTCCCCCTACTCTCACCCCTTCGTAAAGTCTCAAAACCCACCTCGGCAATCGCCTCCACGGTCAGACCCATCAGCATGCCACCGACAAGACTAAATACAGAGACCTGACCCCCAACCAAGCAAGTTCTACTAACGAATGTACAGCGCCTGGATACGGGCGCTAGATAAATGTTATAAATAAATGGGGGAATTTAAGCCACGATCGGCCACATTGGCAGATCTCGAAGAAGCCCCTGAATGGAACACTAGAAGGACCCCATGATGGTTTTCCAAAACAAGTTTGGTCAAATTCAAAATGGTCTCACCCTCCCGTAAATGTTTGAAAGTATTTTTGATATTATTGGCATGTTCCCCCTATTTTTACTTTAGGGCATATGATGCTTTGCCCACATACTGGATACCACATGAACAATTAATAACAATGTTAGAATTGCAATTTGTTTAAATTCTTGATACTATATAATTGATGTGTGGTGTAAATATCTAAACATACCACAATGTCCACAGTTCTGTCTGTAACATACGAGCTATTTTTGGATGAGTACCAAGACTTTCACCATGTATCCATTCTTAACCATTCCTAATGTCCAAATCAAAGTCTCATCCGGGGGCCATATTGTTCTGCCGAGCAGCGTCCTCGGGGGTCGGGGGACCAGCGATCCGTTCAGGGGGACACACCCCTTTTCACCTTGGGGGGTGGGGGATTGTTGCCCTAAGCAGAAAAGAGATGTCCAAATGTGAAAGAAATCCCTATATGACACTTGGCAAAATGACATCTTATCTACTCATTTGTTTCATTAAAGAGGCAGCCCCTCCTGGGACAGAAGGTGAACTAAGACAAGTGACATGTTTAATAGATTAAATGTACCTGTATAAAGCAGCACACCTACAAGTAATGTATTATCTTGTTTGTAACCCTGCAAAAGAACTGAGAAGAGCCACGATGCCAACTCGTCCATGCATCAACACATTATGTGATGACAATGTGTTGTATATTGTAAGCGCATCATCGTCTTTCTGTTTATAATTGATACACAGTATTACACTATATATCCCTATGTTTTCCTATGAGGTGTCATCAATCCGACGACAAGATCAGAGACAAAGAAGGTTAAGAATCTGCATACTAACAAATTGTTTTTGAGGCACAACTAACAAGAAAATGGCAGTGTGTATTACGTACTAACTGCTATTATTAGCAAAACTAACACTACTCCACTAAATAAATGAATTCCCGTCCTATGCACATATGGACCTAACAACTAGTAACAAGGGTACAACTTTTATGGGGAAAACCCTAGAAAATAGGTAATATGGATTATTTATTTTCTATTGCTACTTAAAAAAAGTTCGTTGTGAACTATCACTTTTAAAACTCTATCCTATACTGTAAATAATCACTACTACCAATTGTTATACTAAGTAATATATTAACTGATTGATAGTGTGCTCCTTTAGCATTTTGTTTTACTAACTGATGTATTCATTGATATACATTGAAGACTGATATTATCATTTTTTAATACCTAAAAGAGTACGCACAATATTCATACGGTTTCTTTCCCAGTGTGAGCACATTTTAATCAGGGAGAAACTGAAATAATAACATGATCCAGCATATTTGTAGGTATATATATATATATACTAAATAAAATAATGAAATTCAGGCATACATTGCAGTTCATATGGAAGGGGCATTTAGAATCACAATGAGAACCGATTTCTTTTTAAGTGGATTGTAAACAGTGACTCAAGTCTAGTGTTAAGTTAGTGACGAAGAGGAAAACCATGATTGCTTAGGGTTCAATATATATATACACACATGTAGAGGTATCAGTACCGTGTTAGCCGAGCTTCAATAATCAAAAAATAAATAGATGATACCATTCTGTGGCTAACAAAATGCTTTTATTTGTGCGAGCTTTCGAGATACACTGATCTCTTCTTCCGGCGATGTTACAATGAATGAAGCAAGCAAAAGCTATACTATAAACAGTGTCTCTTGGAATGTTATCTGTGCTTGTCCTTCCCCCGGTGTGGATGTGATATATGGCTAGAGGTGTTAAATGGTTCCTGAAAGTAAGTGATGTAAGAGAGTGTGTGTGTATCTGTGTGAATATAAATGAATGGAGACACACACACACACACACTTATTTATAAAGCGCCAACATGTACTCTGCGCTTTACAAAAGGTACAGTACAGGGAATTATAGTGCACAAGTGCATGAAATAAGATCAGACAATAGACAAGGAAATCCCTGCCCCGCAGAGCTTACAATCTAAGTGGAATGGTGGGAGAGTGCCTAAGTGCAACAGCGACCCACTTTTTTTTATGCAGTCTGTCAAATACAGGTGGGCAGGGGGCAGGGGGCAGGGGGCAGGGGGCAGGGGGCAGGGGGCAGGGGGCAGGGGGCAGGGGGCAGGGGGCAGGGGGCAGGGGGCAGGGGTGTGAAAGTGTATTCCCTGCTGATTGCAGCCTGGGTTCGGTTGCTCGGCACTCCGCTGTGTGGGTGACGTCTGGCGGCGCTCGGCAGGGCAGCCTGCGGAAGCCGGAAATCGCAGTGCCCCGAAGCTCGGCGCTCGGCATGGCGGCCTGCGGAAGCCAGACGTTGCTCGTTGCTCGGCGCTCGGCAGGGTGGGTTGCGGAAGCCGGAAGTCGGTGTGTCCCGCAGCTCCCGGGGAGGATGTGAGGCGGCGGCCGCCGGAACCGAGAGAAGCGGCGACAACATGAACCTGCTGCCCGCCAACCCGCACGGGAACGGACTCCTGTATGCGGGGTTCAACCAGGACCACGGTGAGAACCGGGGGGGGGGGAGGGATGGAGAATCGGGGGGAGAAGGGCGAACTGAACAGGTGTGCAAATGAGCGAGAGACGTGTGTGGGGGGTGAGGGACTGTAAGGGAGTTATGGTAAGAAAGGAAAGAGCAGGGGCCTGGGAAGGTGAGAGAACTACCTGAACCAAGAGAGAGGCCAGGGCATAGAGAGAGGCCAAGGGATAGAAAGAGGCCAGGACCTGAAGACCCAGAACAGGGGGTGGGGATAGAGAGAAGCCAGGACCTGGGAGACCGGATACTGGTCCAGTCTGCGCTAGTACCTCGGATACTGATCCAGTCTGCGCTAGTACCTCGGATACTGATCCAGTCTGCATTAGTACCTCGGATACTTATCCAGTCTGCGCTAGTACCTCGGATACTGATCCAGTCTGCGCTAGTACCTCGGATACTGATCCAGTCTGCGCTAGTACCTCGGATACTGATCCAGTCTGCATTAGTACCTCGGATACTTATCCAGTCTGCGCTAGTACCTCGGATACTGATCCAGTCTGCGCTAGTACCTCGGATACTGATCCAGTCTGCGCTAGTACCTCGGATACTGATCCAGTCTGCGCTAGTACCTCGGATACTGATCCAGTCTGCGCTAGTACCTCGGATACCGATCCAGTCTGCGTTAATACCTCGGATACCGATCCAGTCTGCGCTAGTACCTCGGATACCGATCCAGTCTGCGCTAGTACCTCGGATACCGATCCAGTCTGCGCTAGTACCTCGGATACCGATCCAGTCTGCGCTAGTACCTCGGATACCGATCCAGTCTGTGCTAGTACCTCGGATACTGATCCAGAATTGTCTTTATTTATACAGCGCCATTAATGTACATAGCGCTTCACAGTAGTAATACACGCGGTAATCAAACAAATAACAGATCATGGGAATAAGTGCTACAGGCATAAAAGTAACATTAAGGAAGAGGAGTCCCTGCCCCGAGGAGCTTACAGTCTAATTGGTAGGTAGGGAGAACGTACAGAGACAGTAGGAGGGAGTTCTGGTAAGTGCGTCTGCAGGGGGCCAAGCTTTATGTATCATGTGTTCAGAATATCCACAGTGCTATTCATATGCTTCTTTAAGCAAGTGTGTCTTAAGGTGGGTCTTAAAGGTGGATAGAGAGGGTGCTAGTCGGGTACTGAGGGGAAGGGCTAGATACTGATCCAGTCTGCGCTAGTACCTTGGATACTGATCCAGACTGTGCTAGTACCTCGGATACTGATCCGGTCTGCGCTAGTACCTCGGACACTGGTCCGGTCTGCGCTAGCACCTCGGACACTGGTCCGGTCTGCGCTAGTACCCCGGACACTGGTCCGGTCTGCGCTAGTACCCCGGACACTGGTCCGGTCTGCGCTAGTACCCCGGACACTGGTCCGGTCTGCGCTAGTACCCCGGACACTGGTCCGGTCTGCGCTAGTACCCCGGACACTGGTCCGGTCTGCGCTAGTACCCCGGACACTGGTCCGGTCTGCGCAAGCACCCCGGACACTGGTCCGGTCTGCGCTAGCACCCCGGACACTCACAGCATCAAAATGACTTTCGCGTTGAATGGGCCAAGCCTTGGGTGTTAACCGACTGTGTCATGAGTGAGTTATACAGGTGTCTTCCGGCCTGTAATAAAATGCAAATCATTTCAGGGCAGGCGGGAGTTTCATTTTGTGTATTGTGAAGTTAATGTGGACGGGCCAGGTTTGTTACTGTCTGTGGAGAGCGTTAAAGGGACGGTCTAATGATCTATGCTGCCGATCGGTGAAGGTCCGTCTTCTCCGTGTTAACCCTACGGCTGCCTATTTCAAAAGAGGAAGTGCTGTGCGTTTGTGAGTGGCTGCGATAGAACAATGCAGCTTAAAGCATCCGACAAGCTGCCGTTTTTAGAAAATATATATATATTTTTTTTCCCCCCTTTAATACGTGCATCAATAGAATCCACACAATAAATAATTCGCTAAGTTGCTGATCGATCTGTTCTCCTGTGATCTATCGGCGAAGCTTTGGCTCGGGGGTTCACTAAATGGCTGTCAGTGCAGCAGAATAGGACCAAAGATACAATGTTCTGTGGGGAAGATCATGTGACCAGGCAGTCACTAGATACAATTGGTGCGCTGCTAGAGAGAGGGCAGGGCTCAAAAAGAGGTGTGCCAGAGCCTGTTTCAGAAGAGGAAGGGGATGTGACTCTGTAAATGGTTGCTATAGAAACAAGAAATGCTTGTTACATTGTAATACATTAAAAATGTCATTCAGCGTTGTTTAAAAAAATGCTACAGGTATTTTCTCATAGTACGGAACTGATTTATTAAATAAATAAAAGGGAGGATTGAAAACACATGTAGGATATTGATTAGTCTGCAGCTTTAATGCATTAAAGCCAATTACATACAGAGATGGGTATTTAACAAAGTATATGGGTAGCTCTGCTGTCTGGTACTATATATCTCTTATGCACGGCCCTTGGCCCCTTACAGACGCACTCACCAGAACACCCTCCTACTGTCTCTGTAGGTTCTCCCTGCTTCCCTCATAGAGTGTAAGCTCTTCGGAGCAGGGACTCCGTTTCCTATTGTTACTTTCATGTGTGAAATGCTTCTGCCCATTGTGATATTATTATGTCACAGCGTGTTACTGCTGTGACGCGATATATAAAGATAAACTTGCAATACTACCAAACAAATTTATTTAAAAACAAAAAACCATACAGGATTTTGAAGGTAACGCTGCTTAACAGCACAGCAGTGGCACCTACGTGGGGAGTTTTAGGTGTGACAGTAGGTAGCACTTTGCCACACTCGGCGCCCGGTTGTAGAAGGAACACTTTTGCCGGACTCTGTTCCCCTACCGGAGTAATGGGTGCGGTGTTAGATTGGGTTATTATGCTGACACGTTATGCTCGCCAAAGCCACGGTGCCACTTTGGAGGGTATATTGTGGGTGCAACAAAATGAGCATCGAACCACATCCCGCCTTTCCGTCACTCGTGGTGTTTGCTATATTTTATAACGTTTTAAATCTTGGATGTGAATCCCCATTATTAGGGTGCCAGGTACTGATTGGGCCAGCTGTGCTGAAGCAGTGATATCCTTAAAGCCTGACCTGTTGGTGGCCCTTGAAGACTGGAGTTGGCCTCCCCTGCGCTATAGTTTCTATCTGCTGCATTACACAGCTAAACCTGGTACAAGGAAGTGCAGAGTCAGTGGCCCTGCTCGGAGACGGCTCTTGTATCCTTTTGAGCGTAGTCACTGATTCTGCATTGTGAAACGGATAGGAGTGGTGTGCAATCCTTGGCAAGTTAATGCATGAAGCAGAATTTAGGGTACACTCCTGGGGTTCCTATCTGTGCTTACACTTAGATGGAAACTAATTATTGGGGGGATCTCCTGATGCAGTTTTAAGCTTACGTACTACACGACTTTACTGACGGAAAGGAAATCCCTGCCTCGGGAGTTCACAAGCTAATTGTCCGACTGTTGCACTTCGTGTATTAAAACTCCCTGTATTGCAGCGTTGTTGTTGCACACATTGTCCGTGCTATATAAAGGGAAGATATATGGATCACAGTATATGGTGAACACAGAGTACAGAGCATTTGCAAACGATAAAATGCATCGATAAAATGCATCCTCTATTCCTGGTGATGAAGCGTTGAAATCGCTCCTTTCTTCTGCGTTTCATTCTGTGTATTTAGTTTCCCAGTAAAGACAGGATGATCATAGTGTGACTTTACTCAACTGCAGGTCTTTGCTTTTGTACCCATCCTATAAGTTTATTCAGTGTCTAAACTCTTGCTGCAGAGCAATGCATTGCAAGTTTGCGTGTGTCTGCGTGTGTCTGCGTGTGTCTGCGTGTGTCTGCGTGTGTCTGCGTGTGTCTGCGTGTGTCTGCGTGCGTACACACACTGCTATGAAGAGGTCTTCTTTGTTCTCGAAGATTTGTGCCATTCATTAGAACGGAGCTGAATTTTTCTCCGCGACGTAGGCTGCATTGTCGCGACGTAGGCTGCATTGTCGCGACGTAGGCTGCATTGTCGCGACGTAGGCTGCATTGTCGCGACGTAGGCTGCATTGTCGCGACGTAGGCTGCATTGTCGCGACGTTGGCTGCATTGTCGCGACGTTGGCTGTTTGTACGACACGCTGATATTTGGGGGGAATGCATATTGTTTTGTAGCCATGACTAATTGACCTTGTTCTCTCTCCCTCGGGCTGCAGGCTGCTTCGCGTGTGGCATGGAGAACGGGTTCCGCGTTTACAACACAGATCCATTGAAAGAAAAGGAGAAGCAAGGTAAGAACAGTGTACCCCCGACCCCCCCGCTCCGTGTGGGACCCAGCAAACAGTCTGTGACTTGTACACACCTGTGTCCTCCTGCTCCCCCCATCACACGTCCACCCCCTGCTCCCCCCATCACATGTCCACCCCCTGCTCCCCCCCATCACACGTCCACCCCCTGCTCCCCCCATCACACGTCCACCCCCTGCTCCCCCCATCACACGTCCACCCCCTGCTCCCCCCCCATCACACGTCCACCCCCTGCTCCCCCCCATCACACGTCCACCCCCTGCTCCCCCCCATCACACGTCCACCCCCTGCTCCCCCCCATCACACGTCCACCCCCTGCTCCCCCCATCACACGTCCACCCCCTGCTCCCCCCATCACACGTCCACCCCCTGCTCCCCCCATCACACGTCCACCCCCTGCTCCCCCCATCACACGTCCACCCCATGCTCCCCCCATCACACGTCCACCCCCTGCTCCCCCCATCACACGCCCACCCCCTGCTGCTCCCCCATCACACATCCACCCCCTGCTCCCCCCATCACACGTCCACCCCCTGCTCCCCCCCATATCACACGTCCACCCCCTGCTCCCCCATCACACGTCCACCCCCTGCTCCCCCCCATATCACAGGTCCACCCCCTGCTCCCCCCATCACACGTCCACCCCCTGCTCCCCCCATCACACGTCCACCCCCTGCTCCCCCCCATATCACACGTCCACCCCCTGCTCCCCCCCATATCACACGTCCACCCCCTGCTCCCCCCCATATCACACGTCCACCCCCTGCTCCCCCCCATATCACACGTCCACCCCCTGCTTCCCCATCACACGTCTCCCCCCCCATCACACGTCCACCCCCTGCTCCCCCCCCATCACACGTCCACCCCCTGCTCCCCCCCATCACACGTCCACCCCCTGCTCCCCCCCCATCACACGTCCACCCCCTGCTCCCCCCCCATCACACGTCCACCCCCTGCTCCCCCCCATCACACGTCCACCCCCTGCTCCCCCCCATCACACGTCTACCCCCTGCTGCCCCCCCATCACACGTCCACCCCCTGCTTCAGTCTTCAACTGAGCCACTGATTGAGCCACCTGTGCTGAAGCAGGGATATCCTGAAAACCTGACATGGTAGTGGCCCTTGGGGACTGGAGTTGGCCTTCCCTAATATGTATTTTTTCGCCTTTCTCTACTATATTTCAATCCCATTGAACCTATTTTACATTTAGTAGACACTTATCCTATATTTCTAACAAATCTACGTAAGTACCAGCACTCTCTGTCTAATAGCTAAATGATGAAAACAGCTGTAATGCAGAAAATACATTTAATAATAAAACAAACCAGAAATAAATCAAATGTGTTTGCAGAAACCAGTGACACAAAGTGAGGGGTGGGGGGGGGGGGGGGGGGGAGGAAAGGAAAAGGGGAAAAAAACATGAAACACAAGGAATATACACAAAAAACGGGGAACGGGAAGTATGCTAGGGGGGCGACGTTTCGAGGGACTACATCTTCTTCTGGCCCATTCCCCCTTGTCCCAGAGGTACTTCCCTAAGCCTCCCTTCCCCTAAAACTGGTCAAATCAGACACCCCTGAAAATAGATAGCCGTGTAGGCTAAATACAGCTAATAGCAGGGCAGCAAGAATCCACTAAAGTCAATGCTAGTAGTTCAAGTACCACAAGAAACTGCTGGCAATAATACAGTAAAGGCTGAACACAGCTTGCAAATAAGCACCAGGAGTCCGCAACAGTCAGTAAAAGGTTAATAGCAAATGAAAACAGTGATCAAACCCTCTGTGGCTCTGCTCCTCGTGTGTAGCGCTCCTATATTTGTACGTATATTTATCCGGAGGAAGTCAAACCAAATCCCCCAATGAGCTCTCATAGGGAGAGATAAATTCCAGTAATGGCAATCACATTTCTCCCTTAATGAACATACTTCCCATGTTTAGTTATTTGGTATATCCCTGTATTCCTTTCCTTTCTATGTATATCCCTGTATATTTTCCTTGCTATGTATATCCCTGTATACCTTTCCTTGCTATGTATATCCCTGTATACCTTTCCTTGCTATGTATATCCCTGTATACTTTCCTTGCTATGTATATCCCTGTATACTTTCCTTTCTATGTATATCCCTGTATACTTTCCTTTCTATGTATATCCCTGTATACTTTCCTTGCTATGTATATCCCTGTATACTTTCCTTGCTATGTATATCCCTGTATACCTTTCCTTTCTATGTATATCCCTGTATACCTTTCCTTTCTATGTATATCCCTGTATACCTTTCCTTGTATATCCCTGTATACCTTTCCTTTCTATGGATATCCCTGTATACCTTTCCATGTATATCCCTGTATACCTTTCCATGTATATCCCTGTATACCTTTCCATGTATATCCCTGTATACTTTCCTTGCTATGTATATCCCTGTATACCTTTCCATGTATATCCCTGTATACCTTTCCTTTCTATGGATATCCCTGTATACCTTTCCATGTATATCCCTGTATACTTTCCTTGCTATGTATATCCCTGTATACTTTCCTTGCTATGTATATCCCTGTATACTTTCCTTGCTATGTATATCCCTGTATACCTTTCCTTGCTATGTATATCCCTGTATACCTTTCCTTTCTATGTATATCCCTGTATACTTTCCTTGCTATGTATATCCCTGTATATCTTTCCTTACTATGTATATCCCTGTATACCTTTCCTTGCTATGTATATCCCTGTATACCTTTCCTTGCTATGTATATCCCTGTATACCTTTCCATGTATATCCCTGTATACCTTTCCTTGCTATGTATATCCCTGTATACCTTTCCTTGCTATGTATATCCCTGTATACTTTCCTTGCTATGTATATCCCTGTATACCTTTCCATGTATATCCCTGTATACCTTTCCATGTATATCCCTGTATACCTTTCCATGTATATCCCTGTATACCTTTCCTTTCTATGTATATCCCTGTATACCTTTCCTTTCTATGTATATCCCTGTATACCTTTCTATGTATATCCCTGTATACCTTTCTATGTATATCCCTGTATACCTTTCCTTGCTATGTATATCCCTGTATACCTTTCCTTGCTATGTATATCCCTGTATACCTTTCCTTGCTATGTATATCCCTGTATACCTTTCCTTGCTATGTATATCCCTGTATACCTTTCCTTGCTATGTATATCCCTGCATACCTTTCCTTGCTATGTATATCCCTGTATACCTTTCCTTGCTATGTATATCCCTGTATACCTTTCCTTTCTATGTATATCCCTGTATACCTTTCCTTGCTATGTATATCCCTGTATACCTTTCCTTGCTATGTATATCCCTGTATACCTTTCCTTGCTATGTATATCCCTGTGTTCCTTTCCTTGCTATGTATATCCCTGTATACCTTTCCTTGCTATGTATATCCCTGTATACCTTTCCTTGCTATGTATATCCCTGTATACCTTTCCTTGCTATGTATATCCCTGTATACTTTCCTTGCTATGTATATCCCTGTATACTTTCCTTGCTATGTATATCCCTGTATACTTTCCTTGCTATGTATATCCCTGTATACCTTTCCTTGCTATGTATATCCCTGTATACCTTTCCTTGCTATGTATATCCCTGTATACCTTTCCTTGCTATGTATATCCCTGTATACCTTTCCTTGCTATGTATATCCCTGTATACCTTTCCTTGCTCTGTGTGTTTCTCTTGTCTGCATTTGTCCTTTTTTAAGGGGCCTTGTTTTGTTCTTCCCGTTTCCCAGAATTTCTCGAGGGCGGCGTTGCTTATGTGGAAATGTTGTTCCGCTGTAATTACCTGGCGTTAGTGGGAGGTGGCAAAAAGCCCAAATACCCCCCCAACAAAGGTGAGTGTTGCCCGGTTCCCGGGCTCCTGTCTGCTTTCCGGTTAGGGTGCAGATCTCGGTATAAAGCCGGCTGTGGGTGGAGAATAATCTGCTGGCGAGGAGAGACTTTCCAAAGCTTCGTTCACCTCGTTTTAACAAAAGTATTTCCTGTGCCGACCCTTTAGTAAACCATCGAGGAGTAATGAGTAACCGTGGCCCTTTCTAAAGCAGCAATAAAGGACAGATTCGGCGAATTAACCCCCCTTTTTTGGTTAATTGTATTTGCAGGGTTTGAGACGGGAGGACCTAAGCGAACGGGCTATTTTCAGCTTTGTGGTCCCCGCGTACTTCTCAGTGACGTTACTATTACTTCCTGACTTTTTAAAGGGAGTTTAAATGGCCGCCCAGCAGGGCGGCGCCAGCGCTCACATTAAAGCTTCCGAACACTCAGTATTTGGCGACGATTTGAAACTTTGTCACTAAATATCCCCAAAAACCGCAGGGTCCCCGCAGCTGAAAATAGCGCGGTCCTACGCCACTGGACCCCCGATTCCAGCCCGGTAAATAAATGGGGGGGAGGGGTTCTGCTTCATTGCGGACTCCTGAAGAACAAGCCAGTGAGGCTGAGAGCTGGTACATGGTGACACGGTGAGCGGTACCGCCTGACACGTCTGTCCTCCCGCCTGACCCGTCTCTCCTCCCGCCTGACCCATCTGTCCTCCCACCTGACCCGTCTGTCCTCCCGCCTGACCCGTCTGTCCTCCCGCCTGACCCGTCTGTCCTCCCGCCTGACCCGTCTCTCCTCCCGCCTGACCCGTCTGTCCTCCCGCTTGACCCGTCTCTCCTCCCGCCTGACCCGTCTCTCCTCCCGCCTGACCCGTCTCTCCTCCCGCCTGACCCGTCTCTCCTCCCGCCTGACCCGTCTCTCCTCCCGCCTGACCCGTCTCTCCTCCCGCCTGACCCGTCTCTCCTCCCGCCTGACCCGTCTCTCCTCCCGCCTGACCCGTCTCTCCTCCCGCCTGACCCGTCTCTCCTCCCGCCTGACCCGTCTCTCCTCCCGCCTGACCCGTCTCTCCTCCCGCCTGACCCGTCTCTCCTCCCGCAGTGATGATATGGGACGACCTCAAGAAGAAAACGGTCATCGAAATCGAGTTTTCCACCGAGGTGAAAGCCGTGAAACTGCGCCGGGACAGGTGCGTGCGACTCCATCACGCTGCTTCAGCGTATCCACTGGAGCAGGAAGAGGAAGGGGGCAACTCCAGTCCTCACGCCCTCCTCCCCCCTACCCCCCTCACGTCAGGTTTTCAGGATAGCCTTGCTTCAGCACGAATGGCTCAAAGGCTGTCTTCGACTGAGCCTCTGAGCCACCTGTGCTGAATCAGGGACTGATTGAGCCATGTGTGCTGAGGCAGGGATATATTTAAAACCTGACCTGTTGGTGGCTTTTGAGGACTGGAGTTGCCTACCCCTGTATTAGAAGTTTGTAAGTAACCCTTTACCCTTCTATAGCGCTGTGCTGTACACAGGAGAATCGCAGGCGTAGTGCAGCCTGGGGTAAAGAGCTTGCAATCTAATGTTAATCATGCCTGGGAGGAAGGCCGGTGCGATGACTTGGACGCGAGACGTGACGCGTTTCTTCGGTTTGTGCGTTTTAGGATCGTGGTCGTGCTGGACTCCATGATTAAAGTGTTCACCTTCACGCACAACCCTCACCAGCTTCACGTGTTTGAAACCTGCTACAACCCCAGAGGTAGGAGCCGGCCGCCCCCTGACAGGCGGCGTTAATACCGCGTGCGTTATTAACCCCACGTGTGCGAACATGCTGCTGCTTCACCTTTTCTGGCATAGTTGTACATAGACTTTTTGGTGGAATGAGTTCCTGTCCCAAAGAGCTTGCAATCTAATGTATAAAGAGATAAAGTGGCTTGCCCAAAGTCACTAGGAGCCGAGCGTGTGATTGGAAGCAGGTTTGTACCTCCAAGGCCTCTGCTTCCGGCCAGAACCTTTATATTACAGCAGCGGTCCGCCCTGATCCGCATCGGCCTAGCATTTTATTTTTACATTTACTTTAGATCTCCTCTTCCCCTTTCTAACACTGCTTTTATTTTTTACATCTGACCGTTTCATTCAGGAGATATCCGCGGTTGGAATATTAACTGCCCGGGAGGTTAAAATGGAGTCAGTGTAAAGGTTACCGTGGTAACCTCTGAAGTTAGAGATGAACTAAAAGAGCAGGACGCTCAGCGGGCAAAATACTAACATTATACGAGTTAAGCGTATATAGTCTTCTGGGGATCGCTGCTTTAATGCGTGTTCATATTTGTATATTATCACCAGGACCTACTCTACCAGTCCTGTCCCGCCAGTCCTGTCCCGCCAGTCCTGTCCCGCCAGTCCTGTCCCGCCAGTCCTGTCCTGCCAGTCCTGTCCCGCCAGTCCTGTCCCGCCAGTCCTGTCCCGCCAGTCCTGTCCCGCCAGTCCTGTCCCGCCAGTCCTGTCCCGCCAGTCCTGTCCCGCCAGTCCTGTCCCGCCAGTCCTGTCCCGCCAGTCCTGTCCCGCCAGTCCTGTCCCGCCAGTCCTGTCCCGCCAGTCCTGTCCCGCCAGTCCTGTCCCGCCAGTCCTGTCCTTTCTGTGCTCAGCACTTTATACTAAAACACTTTCTATATACTTTTTCCTCAAGACATTATATCCCTTGTTGAGTATAAATTAACTTCTCTCTCTCTCTTTCTTTCGTTACTGGATCTCAACTCCAGTCCTGGAGACACCCCCCAACAGGTCAGGTTTTAAGGATATCCCAGCTTCAGTTCAATCAGTGGCTCAGCCGAAGCAGAGACTGATTGAGCACCTGTGCTGAAGCAGGGACTGATTGAGCCATATATATCCTGAAAACCTGACCTGTTGAGGGGGTGTGAGGACTGGAGTTGAGACGCTCTGTAATAACGGCTTCACGCCCATTGCGCCCCCTGCAGGTCTGTGCGTCTTGTGTCCGAACAGCAACAACTCCCTCCTCGCGTTTCCTGGAGCGCACACGGGCCACGTACAGATCGTGGACCTTGCCAGCACAGAGAAGCCCCCCGTGGACATCCCAGCCCACGAGGGCGTCCTGAGCTGCATAGCGTTAAACATACAAGGGACCAGAATCGCGACCGCGTCAGAGAAGGTGAGGCGCCCAGAATCCCGGCGTTACCCGCCGCTCGCCTCCGAACCGTCCCAGAATCCCGGCGTTACCCGCCGCTCGCCTCCGAACCGTCCCAGAATCCCGGCGTTACCCGCCGCTCGCCTCCGAACCGTCCCAGAATCCCGGCGTTACCCGCCGCTCGCCTCCGAACCGTCCCAGAATCCCGGCGTTACCCGCCGCTCGCCTCCGAACCGTCCCAGAATCCCGGCGTTACCCGCCGCTCGCCTCCGAACCGTCCCAGAATCCCGGCGTTACCCGCCGCTCGCCTCCGAACCGTCCCAGAATCCCGGCGTTACCCGCCGCTCGCCTCCGAACCGTCCCAGGATCCCGTCTCCTGGTACTAAATGTGCTTCTGTACGTAGCCAGGCGCGCGCCTCCTCCCGCGCCTCCCTTCCGTAGGGTGCGTGGTGGGAAGGTTAAGACATTGGCAACGCAGACTGGTGGATAACCCGTTTTCTGACACTTCTCTCCATTGTTACGTTCACAGCGCGCCACTAAGTGACTTAATGTGCCCGTAACCCAAGTTAACGCCTCGGCGTGTGTCTGTGACGGACAATAACGTAACGTGATCGGCCGGGGCACAGCATTACGCACTCTCACATACTTCACAAAGTTTTGTCCACAGGACAATAAGAAATTCGGCTGCGTCCGCCATGGTAATCTCAGCCGGTGCTTTCCGCGGCCATGGTGTGGGCGTGTCCAGGAGTGTGCCAGTGACGTCACAGAGCAGGTTCGCCCTCATTGGGCGAACCGCTGACGTGACAGCTTGTCGCGCCAAGAAATCAGTTTCAACTGATTTTTTTTGCGCAACGTGCTCCCCCGCTTCATGCCGCATAGACGCGAACACTGCCGTAAAGCAGTCTAATCGCTCAGTGTGCGGAGGCGTCCGCGCGGTCTGCCATACCATGGACGCAGCCGTACATATATTCGGTGCCTGCTAAGCGGAGGTTACCTGGGCGAGGTTGGCGGCTTGAATCATGTTTTGATCACAAGATGCATCCAAAAGACGCCTTTGTTACAGACTTGGGTTCTAAATGCAAACATGTCACTAGTATATTTTAGCCCAATTGGTCGGAGCGCAGGCTCTGTTCTTTGTTTTAGTTATAATTACGTGTAACAGGCGTCCCCCTAACGGAGCAAAACATATCCACGAAGACCCGTTACGGTTACCGCAGAAACTTAACGTTGCATAAGGACAGACCTATACACCTCCCGAGAAACCCAACGCGTGGAGACACCAGGGAAATACACCCATTTCAATCATTCGCATATAATCTGGTATAAGGTTTAAGTTGGGGTACACCAGCTACTTCACCTCGCGTGATGCACGTGTTAATGCGATATTGCTTTTAATTATCCTTGTACGCGTTGACCTGATTTTAGGTAACGTTACGAGTTTTTATGTAACGTGGTCTGTGGGCCCGGCGTTTTGTGTACCCCGCCTATGGGTGTCGCTGGGTACTCAACCACATATCTCAAAAGGGATTTAAATGGTCTTGTTCACCGGGAGAATGGTGTTTCTTCCTTATCTGCTTGTAACGTACGATGCGATGTTTCTAATAAGCGGAGATGTGAGTAATGCTTTTCTGTCTGCAGGGAACTCTTGTAAGAATATTTGATACTTCATCTGGGCATTTAATTCAGGAGCTGCGGAGAGGATCTCAAGCTGCAAATATTTACTGGTAAGCTGAGAAATCCCTGCGGGTGACCCGCGCTACGTAAATTTATAGCACGCCATTTATCTGTTTCTGTTTTAAGATCATCTTATTTTTTCATGGTTGATGAAGTATATTGGGAACAGAATGAAAGCACTCACCCGAATAATACTCTCCGTGCGGGTTTAATGGATATTTCAGTGACCGGGGTGGGAGAATAAGTAATTTATTGTTTGCTGTGCGTGTGATACTGTGGATACAATTTTCGTACAAAGCAGAAAGATCGGAGAATAGGAGACCCACGTTATAATACCTTCTTATAATAAGACCCAACCAATGGAATTGTACTTGTTACACAAGGAGAGAGACCCCCCGTGTGTTAGAACTGGTTACGTTTTAATTAATGTCACTCAAAATTCACTTTATTTTCATCCAAGGGTTTCTTTGGACACGGTCATTGCGGCTAATTTCTGGTAATGTTCATATTTGAAGATGGTATAAAGTGTGACTCCATCTTCCTTTAAACGCCCTTTTTTTGTAGCATTAGTTTCAACGACGACGCTTCCCTAGTTTGTGTATCTAGTGACCACGGCACTGTCCACGTTTTTGCAGCCGAAGACCCCAAGAGAAATAAACAGTCCAGGTAAGGTGCAGGCGCTGGTGTTTGTATACACTTGTGCGTGTAGGATCAGCGCCACTACTCAAATACAATCACCTTCTAAATAAAAATCCCCCATGTGCGCACGTTCACAGGTCTGCCACTCTGCCACGCCCCATTATCTCTTGGCATACCGTGCTTCCACTGCAGCCAGGGGTTCTGGGTAATGACATGCAAAAGAGCACTCTGTGTCACCTTTTTCTTCATATTCATTTTAACATGGGCCCCTATAAGCTTCTGCCTGCCGCCGTACACTACTTTTCCGTACAGCCCGGGTTACAGAAGTGCAGAGCCAGTAACCTACTCACAGACAGCTTACATTCTATACAAATTCACTGCAGCAGAAGAAACTGGATCTTCTAGGATTTCCTTTCACTTTTCTCCCTCTGCTCATGTACACGGTATACACGTATGTTTCCGCTATAAGGGGAACAGCAGGATGAAGATGCTGTCGTAAAGGTGACATCTTTGCTGCCAGAAGCCGACGCCGTAAAAGTGCTGTACAGTTTAATGTCCTGAACATCTAATTACCCCCCAAAACAGCAACAGAAGCCAGTAAATTGTAATTCCAGCTGGAGGCAGCATTGCCCCCCACTAATGGGTTCAATGTCATTATCGACGTGTGATTGAACAATTAGGTTTGGGGACATCTAGTATAGCGATGCTGCACTGCAGGGTGTGTGGTTACCGTTATCAGACTTTGGTAACAAAGTGACATGACCTTTTTGTTTTCTCTCTTTTCAGTTTGGCTTCCGCCAGCTTCCTCCCCAAATACTTTAGCTCCAAGTGGAGCTTCTCGAAATTTCAGGTTCCCTCGGGGTCTCCTTGTGTTTGTGCCTTCGGAACAGAGCCCAATGCAGTCATAGGTAAGGCCAAGAGTACCGTTACACTCCGGACGCCGTGGTAATGCTGCGTTACTCTCCCGGCTCCGGTGCTGATCGGACAGCGCAAACCAAGGTCCCTTAATAATGACATTGTTATATAGGGGGCTGCTGTCTGTCTATTTCTCATTGCACCGACTTAGTGTCTGATTATCAATGTAAACTGTGTCTACAACTGCACTGAGTGCTAGGCGATCGCCGTGTCAGGCCTTAGAACAAGCAATGGAATACATCGACATATAACTATACAAACAGTCTGCTGTCCGTGCCCGTGCTGTCCTAGGATTGTCTTGTAATTCCGGCAATCACCCCTTGCTGCTGTGTGCATGAAGCATCTCCCCCAAAAATTTAAATATATGTATTTTTACTGGAATGCAAAAGACGAGTTCCGGAAATCTCAGGGCACTTCTCTGTGAGTATGTATATGCTTGGTGGCTCTCCTTTACAGGAGAGGATTATGCAGCACACACAGGATCTGTTGTATGTGGGTTGTACTTGGGGCCTGAAATCTCTTCCCTCGGCCGTATAGAAGTGTGCCAATAGGTTTCATTTAATAGATATGTATTTTTACACACGAGCAGAGTTTTTAGTACTTTGTATTGCGCCTCCACTGAAGGCTGTAGCACTGAACATCGGGGGGGGGGGGAGAGAGAAACAGTAAATTAAGTTTAAATCAAATGAGGAGACATTGCGTATAATCTGAGTGAAGGATAAATCTGAAACCTTTGAAGAGTCTGAAACCCTTCCCTGTTTTTGTGGTTGTTGATGGGATATACTTGTAATAATTTGTGCCGCTGTTACTGTGTGCACCGAATAACAGGCTCAAACCGCTCACCGAGTAACGAGAGCGTCTCTTTCAGCGATTTGTGCGGACGGCAGCTACTACAAGTTCCTGTTTAACCAGAAGGGGGAGTGCTCGCGAGACGTCTACGCTCAGTTTTTGGAAATGACGGACGACCGACTCTGACTGAACTGAAAGGGAAAAGGTCCCACCCCAAATTTCTGCCGTGTCGCACATTTCAGGACCCTCGGACCAGCGCAGTAACGGGAAGTGGTTGCAGCAAGGAGGAGACGATGGAAATGGTTTACGACTCCATCTGGTTAGGCTTTTAAGTTGGTTTCATTGGATTTTAGCATTCAAATCAGTTACTGTAAAGCTGTTGTGCTTCTTAAACTCTGGCCTTGTTATACGACCTTATTTTTGAGGTACCCCCAACACTTGGATCCATTTTTTTTTTTTTAACATAGTGGAACCCAGATGTAAAAAACACAAGTGTATTTTCTCAGCAACAAATCGAGCATCTGTACCATCACGTTAGTAAATTGCTGCCTCCCACACCCGGTGGGACCTATAACGTGGACTTGCTGGCAGGGAAATGGCTTAACCTGTACATGCGATTTCTTGCAATAAAGCAGAATTTTAATCTCCAGCTTTCACAAGCGTTACTGGACTTACTGCAGATAAATATATTAAACTTTATTACCAGCCGCTTGCCTTAGAAATCCCCACAAGAGAACAGAATGTAATGTAATGTAATGTACCAATGAAACGCAGTAAAAGTATGCATGTTTTAAATCCTCCTTCACCCCAATGGCAAAGTATTTCCTGGTTTATTTTATACAGTCCCCGCGACGCTCACCTGCGTTCTGTTCCGTTTTCAATGCAAGAAGCACTAATGTCCTTTATCCGTGTCACACGCAGAGCCTACTGCCGACACAAACTAACCACTATTAAACCGTCCCCCTTTTCATGCTGGAAAGACTTTGATTAGGGAAAGCGTTTCCTTAGAAATGGGGAGGTCGTTAATGTACAGATTATCAATATTCATCGGAAGGCGATTGCCGGTCAGCGTTGCTTGCCTCTCTGGCAGTGAAAGGGTTCATTAATAACCCCACTTGTTAAAAGCGAAAGTTACACCCGCCACTTTATTTTTTTATTTTTTCTTTATTCTACTGAATAAATGTTTCTATTAATGCTAGAAATAACGGGTGCCGGCAGCCAGAATTCCCTCGCACTCCTCCGGCCCAGATCTGCAGCCAAGCGAATAAAACACTTTAGGGGCAAAGTGGCCTAACTGTCATTGTCGGCCAAAATTCCCCATTGACCATTAAAATGCAATGACCCCCTTCCGCTCTCCAGTAAAACACAGGTCATAGGTTTAACACTAGTATTCATACTCTTTAGGCTCATTGTATGAGTGATTTTCATCCGCTTCAATACTCGAAGCTTTTGTTTCTATCGACTCATTAGAAGCCGGTTCTAGACTAAAGCCTCGCACTTTTTTTGTTTTACAATATCCCAGAATTAAAATACTAAAGATTAAGCAGTTTTGACGTGTAGGGTTTTTGCATGTTACTTTGTGTATTTTAATCATGAAAGTTTTTGTTTTGCACACTTGTTTGTAAGATATGTTGCTTTTTAATAAAATGTGACCAAATTATGCAGTCTAAATATTTATTCTAAAGCTGTTTTCTGCGTGGTTAATTATTGGGGATGTGGAGAGCAGATGCTGCATTGTGTGAAATAAATCCTACCTCTGCAATCAGTCTTCCAGCTGCTGTAATAAGATTTGCTTTGAACAGGAGAAGCAGTGCATTTTCGCTACTGCTTAATCTGATTACATTTAGGCCAGGGGCAGTTTACTCCAGTCCTCAAGAGCTACCAACAGGTCAGGTTTTCAGGATATTCCTGCTCCAGCACAGGTGGCTGGCTGCTTGTTCGCACAGTGCACACCGAGGCGTGCACTGTGGCAGTCACTGGGACCGCAGCCTAAGGATCTGTTTTGCATTAAACAGGATTTTTGAACCTCACTGACTTAGATAATCACAGCGTCAGAGCATGTGTGTTACAAACAGCAGCGCTGACCCGGTCAGTGGAAGGGTTACTCCCGCAAACCACTAGAACGCAATAAAGTCGGTTTTCTGCTTCCCCGTGTGTACTGGATTTACAAGTATTGAGCACACTTAAATGTCCGGCTCATTCTATGGTTTTCACACACGGATACATTTCCAATCCCCCACCCGGTCAAAATGGGCTTGAAGCAAAGGGTGGCACGGTGTGCTCATTTGCATGTCATTTCCTAGAATCCCTTGCTGCAATGTATGCCGAGAGATAACAGGGATGGGCCAGATTGCAGACCTGGGCAACGTGAAGGTGCATTTTATTTAAGACTTTCTTTTTTTTTTTTTAAGTGGTAGACATTAAGTATTTCAGCAGACAGGATGTGACAGGGAGGTTAGTGATTAGGATGGAGAAGGACATTAGGAAACAGGAATGTTTGACCGGTAAATGAGACTGAGGATCATTAAGAGCTGAAGGGTATAATCCCACAAATCGGCCAGTTGAATTTGCTAGGAGCCTCGGACTAAGGAAGCGTTTATCAAGTGTTTTCTTTCCTCTTATCCAACCCCATCCTTATCAACCAATAAAGATATATGGGGGGCGAACTCTGTACAAGCGCTCGCTGATCACCCCGCAGGGAGCAGCCAGAGGAAATTACACCCTTCCCAAGTCTCGCCTGAAAAAAATACTTGTGGTATAGGCATCAGATTAAAAAAAAAAAAGTATCAATTACCCAGACGAGACCCCCAAGGTCACTGGGATTAGTGAACTTTGCTGCGAGAACGGGCTGCCTTGCGGTCTCTCATCCACCAGAATGCCACGGGAACCAGGCCCACAGAAAGACATTGTCACCGTAGCCAGGTGACAATGTGCCCAAGTAATTCCCCCTCCTATTCTGATACTGTAACTGTGTTCACTTCCTGCCCTTGCCACGTGCCCATGCTTTTCTGTAAGTGGCATGTGTGGGGTGGATGTCCCAGAAGGCACTAGGACACGGCCCATGTCTCCATACCTTGCAGCATGTAAATTGGTAGTTGGATTTCCTCCGCAACCATGAGAAACTATAGCATCTTTGCCTAATTTGCATGCAGCCTTCACCAGCTCACCACACAGGCTTTTCCGCTACGGTTTCCAATATCACAATCCTCCAGCGGCACTTGCGATTGGTCTAATCTGGTTTGCTCGGCCCATGGGGGTCTGTTGTATAATGTTTAATGAATACGACGAAAACCAGAGCACTATACTCACCAAGTCCCTTATGTGAGAGCGCACACGGACAGGGAATGTGGTCACTTCTATGGGCAATCTCCATTATGCACGGTATGGTGACACCAGCCACCTTGCGCGGGTGATATATATATATATATATATATATATATCCTCTGAAGAGAATGCATTAACCCCTTCCTGTCAGAGGGGATCAGGAAACTGGAAACAATTCAAATAACACAGGAATTTCTCAACACCTTGTTCTGCACCGAACACCCGCACGCCCACATTTCTGCTTTCACTTGCTAAAGAATCAGAAATTTTCTTGACACATTTTCTTTACGATTTTTTATTTTTATTTTTTTCTTTGTCTTTTGGATTTTTTTTTCTCTAAGTGGGAGATGAACAGCGTCTTTCTGCCATTTAAACATACACAGTATCAAGCGAGATTCGGTGTACTTTAGAAGTAGGGGGAGGGGAGAGGGAATTAGGCTGGGGCACAGAGAACAGAAGGGGGATAGTTAAGTGCAGCTCTGGTCAAATTCATATTGGTATCTTTACAATTTGGTAAACATCTCGAACATGGGGTTTTCCCAAAAGTCGTGTTACGTGCAAGCGCCAAAGAAGCATTTGATCACTACAAATGGTAATAAAACTTTGGGTTCAATTTATCCGGCAACTGCTAAAATATGGAGAAAAGAAAACAAAAATTTTTTTTGCAGGTGTTTTAAACTAACTTTTTACCTGGACAGATAAGAAAAATAATAAAAATAAATAATAAAATCACTCCATTGGTTAAAAATAAAAAACAGAACTACATTCAGTTTTACCCAAAACAAAAAATTCACAAAGACCTGGGTTTGCAAAATAATGTCGGAGTGATTGGAAATTCTGAAATGTACGACCCGACACGCCCGCTCTCCCCCCCCCCCCATCTCTCCCCCTCCCCCTTCCCATCTGTCCTGCCCCTCAAATCTCTCCCCCTCCCCCCACCCTCTCGCCCTTCAATGTGCAGGAGAAAAAAAATATATATATAACCTTAAGTCCACGTGTGTACAGCAAAATACTGCAAAACTACAAAACAAATGCATTAGGTAGGTATATTACTAGGACCTTTCCCAGCCAGGAGGGGACACTTTTGCAAGCCCCCCATCTGACAATGGAAGGGTACACAAGGCTAGCTGCCAAAAGATGTATGTTATAGCTATTGCCTCAGTTCCCTTTAAAGGAATATAATAAACTATTATTTTTTCCCCCGTTTTAATTTTCTTTTCTTCCTTTTCTTGAACCAGTCCACACCAAGCGCCTTATTACCACGCCACAACAATGTGCTCGGTACTTAAAAAGAAGTGATTTTGTTTTGTAAAAGCCAGCCCCCCTCCTGTACACGTCCGTGCGCCCCCCAGTGCGGAGGTAGCGGGTAGGAAGGGGTTACACAGCCTCAGGATCCACCAAAAAAAAAAAGTTCAGTTTATTTTTCTTTTTTTCTTTTTTTAATTGTGTTTGTTAAATTAAGTTTCTAAGGCCTCCTGTGTTATTTCAGTGCTGAACTACAAAGTATTTTTTGTTTATTCCACAGGGCCCATGTGAGAAGTCAGTGTCTGCTTTTGGCACCTTTTGATGGTTGCGTTTCGTAATTTGTGTTTTCGCTTCCGAAAAGGGGGAGGGAAAAAAAAAAAAGGAAAAATCCGCCGCGGTTCCTATTTTTGGTGGTCTTGTTCACTGGTGGCTGCCGCGGTTCCTATTTTTGGTGGTCTTGTTCACTGGCGGCTGCCGCGGTTCCTATTTTTGGTGGTCTTGTTCACTGGCGGCTGCTGCAGTTTGGGCGTCTACGTTAACCGCCATGACTAGGTTCTCTTGCTCATCTCCTTTAAGTCGCTTCAGCTCGGGCTGCTCCGCCTGGTCGCCGTTCTGACGCTTGGTTGGGAGGGAGGCGGAGGCAGATGCATGGGTGGCCAGCATATGCAGGGGACTGGCTGCAGCTGCAGGGGGGGAGGGAAAGAACAATATAGTGAGAGAGACTTTTCTACCAGTCCAACAACGTGCAAATGAGCACAGTGTTTATCTACCAATTTATATAAAATAATAAAAAAATAAGTGTGTCACTAACAAACATACGGAGACGAAAATGCGTCTCGGGAAGTAAATATGAATGTTCGGACGATCCCTTTTCTTGTTCGCTGGCGCTTTAAGCCTTTTTCTCGGGCAAACACGTCCAAGTCAGAACATGTCTCTTTTCTGGACTGCTTGGGACGAACGGGTCTGCGTGAGAGTCTGCGTGAGAGTCTGCGTGAGAGTCTGCGTGAGAGTCTGCGTGAGAGTCTGCGTGAGAGTCTGCGTGAGAGTCTGCTCTCGTGGGTAGGTCAGGTTCCACCAGTGAGCTGGAAACAGTTTGTTCCCCACGAGCAGAGCGGGGCTAGAAGTGAGATACTGGCTGGAGCGTGGACCTTCCACGTCTGTTTGTACATTGCGGCTTTCTGTGAGCGATTGTCAGGCGCACGCACGGAATTAGTGGTGAGAATGTGAAAGTAACTGGCTGAGTCTTCCAGAGATTTGGTATTTTTAGTGTACATGTGAAATACATGAATTGATCTTCTTATGACAAATTATAGGCATTTGTGTCTCTGCAAGGTTTCTATATATTTTTGTTTGTTTTCAGAACATAATTTTTCAGTATTTATAAAAACAAATCGAGGAATGTTGCATGCTAAAAAACCCAGACTATTTCCAAAACGTGTACACTGTAAAGCAGGCGCATGCAACTCCAGTCCTCAATTCCAAGACCAGGTTCTCAGGATATCCCTGCTTCAGCACAGGTGGCTCAGTGTCAGAAGCTGGGTTATCCTGAAAACCTGACCTTTTCGGGGGTGGGGGGTGGGGGAGACCAGATCAAAAACAAAAACTAATAATGCAAATAAACAATTGGATCTCACCTCTGGTTCCATTCCCTCGCCACTGCCAGGGGCTTTCAATCAGGGAGTAGCTGGTGTTCGCTGAAAGAAAGATGGGCTGCATTGTGGAATAGGATAACTTAACTGTCCGGGGTTGTGTAACTAATGTAGTGTGAACGTGACCCGGCTCTAGGTAAGACTGGCGGTGTCTTACTGAATACACGATATTCTGTGCAAGAACGTGCAACGCACAATGACCGCGTTTCAGCTCCTAGCCTCTCTTCTCGAGGCCCCCCTAATCACAGTGCTCCATTACCAAGGCACCCCCTCAACAGGACAGGCATACACATGACAGTCATACACCAGATAGAGACAGAAAGGCGAAAGCGCGCAGCACGCTCCAGCACGTAATGGCAAGAGATAGTAAAATGACAGTGTGTCATCATATTGTTGCGATTTATCTTGGACCCGCCTGTTTTACACTCGGGTTCAGTTGTCCTTATGGGTAAGTGTGGCTGTAATTAAAGGACAGTGTTCCTATTGGACATCTGTGCCACGTTATCACCGGGACCCACAGATCCGTGGATATTACAGGCTCCCCACTTACCTGTGGTGACGTGCCCCTGCAGCGCGGTGGTGATGGGCACAAGGTGCGTCCCGTTCTGTGTTACTGCTTTTATTGGAAGCTGGTGCTGACCCAGAGGTGCCTGGACTATGGTGACCGTCTGGAGGGGCGTGGAAGAGGAAGTCTGGATGATCCGACTCGCGGTACCGAGTGAAGGATGGCTGATCCGACTCGCGGTACCGAGTGAAGGATGGCTGATGGCAGGAATAGCTTCTACTTTCACTGCAAAGAGAAGCCAACAGAGACATTGGTTTGTGTAATCGAACACTATTAAGATACAAAACAGCAACTAAAAATCACTTGTGTGCTGCTTCGTTGTGTGCCGTGATGTGTTGTGTGCACCACACACTGCACTCCTAGCTGCTTTGTTGTTCGTGTATTCCAGCCCTCATGGGTAAGGTGCATCTCGGGGGTAACCTGCATCTGGTGGGTAACCTGCATCTAGGGGGGTAACCTGCATCTGGGGGGGTAACCTGCATCTGGGGGGTAACCTGCATCTGGGGGGGGGTAACCTGCATCTGGGGGGGGGTAACCTGCATCTGGGGGGGGTAACCTGCATCTCGGGGGGTAACCTGCATCTGGGGGGGTAACCTGCATCTGGGGGGGTAACCTGCATCTGGGGGGGTAACCTGCATCTGGGGGGGTAACCTGCATCTGGGGGGGTAACCTGCATCTGGGGGGGTAACCTGCATCTGGGGGGGTAACCTGCATCTGGGGGGGTAACCTGCATCGCAGGGGTAATTACGCTGCCTTTGACGTGCATGAACCTGGTTTTATTCTCAGTGTCGGCTCCTTGTGATTTTTATCCTGCTGTGCCTCAGGCACTGAAGTTTAGATTGTAAGCTCTTCGGAGGAGGGTCTGCAAAATACTATATAAAGTGCTGCGTATAATGGGATTCTGGTTGGTATTGCCTTATTGTACGACAGGTGTGTACCAAGCTGTAGGTTGCGATACCTTTTACTGGAACACGCCTAGCGATCTAGGGGCGAAATGAGTGCAGAGCTTCCCACAACCGCTCTCCAAGGACAAAAGTGCGCGCATCTTTACCCCAGTCATTGCAGCCTACCGGGCAGCGAGAGGGATACACAACGTGTTTACCCCAGTCATTGCAGCCTACCGGGCAGCGAGAGGGATACACAACGTGTTTACCCCAGTCATTGCAGCCTACCGGGCAGCGAGAGGGATACACAACGTGTTTACCCCAGTCATTGCAGCCTACCGGGCAGCGAGAGGGATACACAACGTGTTTACCCATGGAAAGGTCGCAACCAAGTCTTGCAAACGCTGGAAAGAGCCAGTGAATGCATCATTTGGTTGACAACGTTCCTCCCTGGGTATAACTTTGCCAATGGTCATGGCACGCGTTCACCAGTTACACCGGCAGCGGCAGCTAAACCTACCTTTCACTTCCTTGTGGTCTCCATTCTCTTGAGGCGCCATCTTGGGCTGGGCCATCATTGTGGCCTGCGTGAGCACCGTTTGCCCCGCTACTGTGTAGGTGTTGATGGGGGTTAAGCCGGTGACGTTGGTGACAGACACGGCTGGGATCTGGTGTACCACGTGCACGGTCTGCATGAGCGTTTGCTGGGACGTTGAGGTGGTCACTGGAGTTGCCACAGTGTATGTGACGGGTTTCATGTTCTGCGGGAGCTGGCGCTGCACAGTGATGAGGACTGGCTGGCCAGCGAGGGGTGACCCTATTTAGAGAAGGGAGATACGAGTCACATCGGACAGAGGTGCAACTTAATCCTCATTCCTTTCCCCAATAAATGACCTTGAAAGTGTGGTCAAATGTAATGCTATTTAACCCCTCAAGTTCCAGAGCAAAAATATTACCGTGGTGCTGAATAAAAACAACTTTCCTACAGCATCTCCCAAAATATTGAAAGGTTATAGAGAGGGGAGCCTTCAGATACCGGGCCAGGGAACCGCTCTGTGAAACCCCAGAATTCCCGGGAGTCTTTCTCCTGTGGCTTAGAAATGTTTATGTAAGGCAGTAACCGTGGTGAGCGGAGTCAACTTGGGAGAAGCCTCCCCAAAACAACCCAGCACCGGAGAGGGTCATCTTCTCCTGAACGTGAAATGGGGAGGTCCCCTTCACTCTTAGGTGGGGTGTGCCCCCACAAACTTCTCTTGGGCACCGTGTTTTCCACCCCGAACAGTTAATACGGTCACCACCAGAGGCTGAGCCTATGTATAACTTTGGAGAGGCGTAATGCGCTAGGCTCTTGTGCGCTGGTGTTTACCCATTGCATTTTTAGGCTATGCCAAATTCAGCAGGACAAAAAAACATGTTTCTGCTTCTAAAACGGCTAAATGCACAAATGTAAAACAAATATTATGCCATGTTCTTGTAGCTTTAAGGGTGCTGATCAGTACGTTACATAGACTGTGTAAGAGTGACACTGAATAAAGATGTACAAGTCCATATTCATTCAATGCTATTCATTTATGTTGATGCATTTGGAACATTCTGTGTGACATTAAAGTAACATTTAGGAAGAGGAGTCCCTGCCCAGCAGAGCTTACAATCTACGCGGTAAGTAGGAAGAAGTCACAGAGACAGTAGGAGGGTGTTCTGGTAAGTGTGTCTGCAGGGGGCCAAAGTCAGTGCATGAAAGCTATAGTATCAGCCAATGGAGCTGCCTATATGCTTTGTTACTGAGGTGTGTTTTAAGATATGTCTTAAAAAAGGTGGATAGAGAGGGTGCTAGTTGCATATTTAGGGGAAGGGCATTCCAGAGGTGTGGGGCAGCGAGTGAGAAAGGTTTAAGGCGGGAGAGGGCTTTAGATACAAAAGGGGTAGAGAGAGGAACGCAAGGAAGGGCAGAAGAGTGTATAGTGAGAGGTTAGAGTGAAATGTACAGAGGGGCAGGGGAGGGTATAATGAGATATTACGGTGAGATGTAAGGAGCGGCAGAACAGTGTATAGCCTTAAAAGTGAGGAGACGGAAGCCAGGAGAGGGATTTCATGAGGGGAGACGCGGAGACAGATTTAGGAAAGAGTAGAGTGATTCTGGCAGCAGCGTTTAGGATAGATTGTAGGGGAGACAGGTGAGAGGCAGGAAGGCCGGACAGCAGGAGGTTACAGTAATCGAGGCGGGAGGGAATGAGGGCCTGAGTCAGGGTTTTAGGCTTTGGTCCCGCTGCGTGCGTTCCTCACCAGCAGGGGTATCCTTTCCTAGCTGGTCCCAGTCCCCCCTCGCTGCACGGCTCACAACGTGCTGTGACGCGTCAGTCGCCAGGGGATGCAAGAAAATTGTGATCCCGAGCGGCGACACGTCACGTGGTGCGCTGATGAGCCTATCAGCGGCGGGAGCTGTCAGACAGCTTCCTACACAAGGTAGGAGGTGGTGTGTGTGTGTATCAGCGTGTGTGAGGAGGGCATTTGTGGTGGAAGGGGGAGGGAGCTGCTTACCTTCCAGCAGCCCGCAGCAGCTACCTCCTGCACCCCAGGAGACCGAGCCCGTGGAGGGAGGGGGGGGGGGTGGGAGTAGCAGGTCCCTCCGCTCAAACCACGCCCCCCCCTTCCGGCTCCCTACAGACCGCAAATCGCGGTCTGTGCCTGTCAGCGCGCCGTCTGTCTGCAGTGCGGGCGCGCTGACAGAGGGAGCGGGGCCTTAGCCTTAGAAGTAGAGGGACAGAGGAAAGGGCGTATCTTTCCAATTTTAAAATCGACAGGTTTTAGCTACGTTGTGAACGTGAGGGAAGAGTCAAATGTGACCCCCTAGGCAGTGTGCGTGTGATATTGGGTGTATGATAGTGCTGCCAGCAGTAGTGTAGAAGGGTGCAGTAGGGCCAGGCTATAGGAAGTATAAGGAGCTTCGTCTTTGTCCGTACCGGGAGATAAAGATGCTTGCACACTACTTCCTAGTTTAAAATAAAATATCTAAAATACAGCAGACATTGTTTGTCACATTTATATCCTGTTACACCTGCAAAGCAATGTTTTGGACCTGTGAACAATAAGGGATTTAGGGAACGGAAGTCTAGAGGGGGAAATAGTTTCTGAACGCAAGGATATTTTTGTTGCTTACTTTTTTGCCGTTCATGTTCCAAGCATTTGAGTCACTTTTTTTACATTAGCTGACATCTCCACGCTATATTACAGAATGTGCAATTCAAGCATTGATTTGCAATGTCTCACCTGGGGCGCTCTGTGCAAATCGCGCTTCCTGGATAACGGCTAGTTTTGGCTGGATGGTGGTAGGTTCGGGATCCAGAGGGACGGGGGACCCTTCCCTGGACAGGCTCTCTGGGGTCTGGACTCCGCTGGAGTGTGCGGATAAGACTCCAGAGTGATTCGGAGAAGCGGGTGCACTCCTGCGAGACACAGAGGTGGGAAGGTCAGCCCTTCACGAGCAGGAGAAATGGGTGAAAACATTTATTTGCCTTGGAATTCTCCCCTGAAAATGCGAAAGGTTTTCTGAATTGTCGAATATTTTAGCACTTTCGAATTTTCGTTCTCTCAGAACTTGATATCGTGTCAAATTCTTATTTTCTCCCGGTCTCTCTCCCTCCCTCAAATGGTCCAATATTCTTCCATTTCAACTTTTTTTTTTAAATTTGTGTGTGTGGTGGGTGGGGGGCGGGGGGGGGGGGGGATTGGGGGAGGGAGAAAGAGACATTTTAACATTTTCTCCAATTTCGATTATTCAAGGGGGAAAAAAAACAACAAAAAAAAAAAACCTAATGACAACTTTTCTGTAACCCCAACAAATGTGTAAACGAGTTGGGAATACATGAATTGGTTAAAAGTAGATGAACCTTCTCAGTGATCTACTACAAAGCAATGTGCCGTGATCCACTTTGCCGGCGAAAGAACCAAGACCTCCTCAAAATCCCAGGCCTTTCTAGACTGGTCATACCTATTCCCGCAGTCAGCTCGCGTCACAAGCGGCAGTAATAACCAATAGGAACGTTCTTAGCTTGTGTACATACGATAGGACTCAGATCCATGCAGCTACACACACTAACACAGCGACAGCTTAAATGCACTTGCAATACCAATATGTAACACACGAGGGAGCCGCCTGCATTGTGATAATCAGGAGCGATTGGGGTGTAGCTGGCACATATGCCTGGGATACATCAGCTCTGTGCGTCCCCATGTAACATGAATGTAAATAGGCACCCGGGGCATGGCACAGGCATGTAAATAATAGGAAGAGACGTGTGCACGCAAGCAGGATCTCCGAAAATCTCCTGCATTACTTTCCAGCAGCAATACCCAACACGAACGTACACGTTAGATTCCACCGCAATAAAGACTTCTATTCGGCTGTGGTATTAGGGCAGGGTGGGAAACTCTAGTCCTCAAGGGCCACCAACAGGTCAGGTTCTCAGGCTATCCCTGCTTCAGCACAGGTGGCTCAATCAGTGGCTCAGTTGAAGACTGCAAAACATGGTGCTGAAGTAGGGATCTCCTGAAAACCTGACCTGTTGGTTGCCCTTAAGGACTGGCGTTGCTCACGCCTGTATTAGGGCCCATGTCCCCATGCAATGTTTTGTCTGTCCGCAAAATGGCACCAAAGTAGAACCGACCCCTATATAATCGTGACCCGTTGTACCATGCAGGGCAGTGGGGGAAAAACCCGAATGTCACCCCCCTGCGTGCCTGCGACGACGCAGGAAGCCCGGAAATTGCCAGCATTTAAATGGTTATAAACCTATTTTAATTAAATGAGTCGTTCTCCCAGCAAAAAAATGATGGTCTTGAACCCACCACACCACTCCCTATTTATTATAAGCAGGGGGAATCCCGACGAGGACGCAACGCCGGCCAACGGGAAGCAGCGTGGTCATCGGACGCGGCTTCTTATTGGCCCGGGGGATTTAAATAACCAGGAAATACTGGCGCGACCGCTCCTGGTACGTCGGGGGTCCGTATTATTAGTGTGTGTGTGTGTGTGTGTTTGTATGTATGTATGTATGTGTGTATGTGTGTGTGTATATGTGTGTGTATGTGTGTGTATATGTGTGTGTGTGTATATGTGTGTGTATGTGTGCATGTATGTGTGCGTGTATGTGTGCGTGTATGTGTGCGTGTACGTGTTCGTGTACATGTGCGTGTATATGTGTGTGTGTATGTGTATGTGTGTGCGCGCGCGTGTGTGTATATGTGTGTGTGTGTGTGTGTGTGCGTGCGCGCGCGTGTGTGTGTTAGTTCGCGGATGTTACCGCTGCTCTGTTATTGGTTTCGAGTAAAATATTTTGTCCCCCTGTACCCGATGTTTCCGCTTACAATGTGTTTGGAAGGGTACGTTCCTTGGGGCCGGGCCCCCCTCACCTACTGCAGCAATGTATGTTTAGGCGCGTTATCTAACCCCTATTGTACTGCGCTACGCAATATGTTGGCATGTTATAAATAATAATAATAAAATAGAGACACACTGATCTCCACGAGTTACCTAAACCACAAAGGCGCCTCCTTCATAAAACGCAAGTCACAGCGTGTGCAGCGTCACTATACAGTGCGTCACGTCATGAGAGAGCGGCCCAGCGGCCTCCGTCTTACCTGGAAGAGAGGGGGCCCAAGGGTGTTCTGAAGCAGGGAACGCCCCGGGGCCTTCTTTTCCTAAACGCTTGCTCTATGAGCTTGCTCTCCGAGGCCGGATCTATCCTCCAGAACGAACCCTTGCCTGGCTCCTCCTGGGACCGTGGGACCTTGATGAAGTAGCGGTTCAGGGACAGGTTGTGACGGATCGAATTCTGCGAGACACAGAGGGGAGGAGGGAACACGGACACACGTTATGCTTACAAACAAAGAGGGGTCCGCCTGCCGAGATCGGCTCTCTGGCAACACGGACGCCCGAGCTAATATGTGATCTGCCAGACGACCCAGCACACAGTCACACAGTGACACAGTACACAGCACACAGTCACACAGCACACAGTGACACAGTACACAGTCACACAGTCACACAGTACACAGTCACCCAGTGACACAGTGACACAGTGACACAGTGACACAGTGACACAGCACACAGTGACACAGCAGTCACACAGTGACACAGCACACAGTGACACAGCACAGTCACACAGTGACACAGTGACACAGTGACACAGTGACACAGTGACACAGTACACAGTCACACAGCACACAGTGACACAGTGACACAGCACACAGTGACACAGCACAGTCACACAGTGACCCAGCACCCAGCGACACAGCACACAGTCACACAGCACCCAGCATTACAATGACACCGCTTATTATATCTTTTAATAAACACGTAAAAGATCTTTATCGTAGTGTCATATACTACAGCTTGGTAGAGTGACTGCAGTACCAGACTATAAAGTGTTTTGCGGCTCCGCGGCAGACAGGCCTGAAGCGCACAGCGAATTACTGCACTTTCTGGATACAAAGCCATTAAGCCACAATCCCCCGCAGAAGCCGCCTGTACCGGTGGAACGCCTATAATGTTAGTATCTGACGATCTGCTCTTCAGCTCTTGCTTCCGAGGTTACCATGGTAACCTGTGCTGGGCTCTGGGGAGAGCTTCATTTTAACCTCCCGGACACTCAATATTTACAACGCTGGTATCTCCTGAATGGAGCCGCTGATTTGCCAAATAAAAACCGCGTTGGAAATGGCAAAAGATCTATCAGGAAGTTTAAAAAGAAAGGAAGATGACCAGGGCGGTGGCTGCTTTATAACCCTGCAATGCATTCCTGGTCCCCCGCACTGAAGCAGTTCAGTGCCAAGTCAGTGATTCAGAGGACTTTAGGGGTGGACGTCTGGCTGCAGGAAGCCTGTGGAACAACGCACGATTCCACAGCTGGAATGAAATCCACAGGCCCCACACAGCCCATTAATCCACTCAAACACAGCACAGCCGGATAACGGCTGCAGCTCACAAGGAAACAAACACAGAGTACATGTGTTATTGCCTCTTGAAGCCCCTTAGGAAAAGAACACGTGATACGGAACACGCTCACACTGGAGTTGTGCAAATCTTTCCCAGGAGGTCAAAATTGTTTCATTTTTTTAGCCGGGGTTTAGTCCACATTGAGAAATACCCTAAAAACAAACGCTACATTTGCTTAATGCGGAAAATATAAAAAGGGGGCGCCCACCGTGTTACGCTCACTGCCTGGCGAGATTTCGTTGAACGCTTAGAAATTTGGCGACATTAACCCTTCTGCGAGGCCTGGCGAACGTTTCACAGCGAATCCAAACTGAGCACATTTTGCACTTAAACACACAAAAACACACACAAACACACACAAACACACACAAACACACACAAACACACACAAACACACACCACACGTAAGCCTGGGCTCTGTTGCTTATACAAGTTCTGCCCCACTAATTCATTGACCGATATTCTTCATTCACAGCCTCGTTATTACACTGGGAATGAATTGTATTATGCAGAGGTTGTTATAAAGTATTATGGCAAACATGTCCAGAAACCCCCCAGCAGCACAAGATGAGACTGTGCGATTCCCAGACACATTCTGTGAGGCCGAGCAGACTCCGCGTAAGATAAACACACAGATTTGTATGCAAACGGCATGTTTAGGAATCCGGAAATCGTGCCCAAAAAATGTTACTACAGTGAGGAGAGAGAGTCATATTTCCAGATTAAAAAGGAGGGTGCTTAATATCACTAATTACAGTTGCAGCTGCCCCTATTCTGGTACAGGAACCCACAAAAGCTGTGAAACCATCTTCAACTTGCTCAGGAAGGTTTCAGCTCCCCTGCTGTAAATGGGGTAAAATATTTCCTACTAAAAAGACCACTTCACAGCTCACATTAATAGGGGGGTCACATTAATAGGGGGTCACAGCATACATTAATAGAGGTTCACATTAATAGCGGTTCACATTTATAGGGGGTCACAGCTCACATTAGAGATTCACATTAATAGGGGTTCACATTAATAGGGGTTCACATTAATAGGGGTTCACATTAATAGGGGTTCACATTAATAGGGGTTCACAGCAAGCGATTTAGCAGTACAATTCATCCTACTGTAGGTCCTTTCGCCTAGCAAATTTTTAGTCAATCGATTGTCTGCCGAAAGCACAACAAATACCCCAGAATACACAATTCCAGCGGCTTTTGTAAAGCGCCAGCATCCAGGGGTAGCCAGAGGGCCGAGTTAAAGTGGGTTAGAGACACCGCAGTGGCCGCCATCTTTATTGGGCCCAGGAGAAAATACTTCTACTAGAAGATTTCTCGCAAACCTAAGTAACATATTGAATGAGCGTGGTGTCCCGGTCTGAACCGGCGTTTGTTTACTCTTGTTTCTCAGACTGGAAGCGACAGCGGGCGCCATGAGGAGGAAGTGATTGTGCGGAGGTTATTGATAAGACTTTCCGTGGGCGTTTGGCACACCTCTCCGTGCTAAAGTATCACAGAAGCACATTGTGGCGGAGACGAGTGTCTATACGCGGCGCACTATACCATAACCCCGCAGGGGGTTCATGCGTGGTTAATGATATAAGCATCTTCCCAAGCCAACACATTACCTGCACATTGAGGCCAGATATACTAAGCAGTGCTATTCAGCCGAACGGACCAGAGGGGTAACGAGTTATCAGGACGTTGGCCTTGGAAAGGCCATGAAGCATCGCCTAAATCAGGGGTGCACAAGTCCAGTCATCAAGGGCCACCAACAGGTCAGGTTTTCAGGATATCCCTGCTTCAGCAAAGATGGCTCAATCGATCTCTGGTTTAGCACAGGTGGCTCAGTCTTTGTGCTGAAGCTGGGATATACTGAAAACCTGACCTGTTGGTGGCCCTCGAGGACTGGAGCTGGCCCCCCTGCCCAAATTATACGACTAGACAGTGTTTAGCTGTGCAGGTGTCAGGCCTGAGCATTGGGAGATAGGCTCACCCCCACATATTCCTAACCCCACCGTGCGTGCGCACACCCAGGGGAAGAGAGCGGCAGGAGTTCCAGGCGTGCACGGCTCGGTGACAGGGCAAGATCAGAGAGACGATCCCAAGTGTAGGAAATAAAATACATCACATATTAGAGAACATTGGATCCTTTCGTGCAGTCTGACAATTTGGATGTGCGCGTGTTGGACCTACCTGAAACTCCTGAACTTTACAACAAGAGGATTCTGGGTAAAGAGAGACTGTGAGACTGTCACAGTGAACCAGCAAGGCATGGGTTAATGCTCCAAGGCAGGATTATGTGGGAGCAGTTACCCGGATACAGCTGCGAGAGAGCACGCGCAGGGAGAGAGAGAGAGCACGCGCAGAGAGAGAGAGAGAGCACGCGCAGAGAGAGAGAACGAGCACGCGCAGAGAGAGAGAACGAGCACGCGCAGAGAGAGAGAACGAGCACGCGCAGAGAGAGAGAACGAGCACGCGCAGAGAGAGAGCGAGCACGCGCAGAGAGAGAGCGAGCACGCGCGTAGAGAGAGCGAGCACGCGCGTAGAGAGAGCGAGCACGCGCGTAGAGAGAGCGAGCACGCGCGTAGAGAGAGCGAGCACGCGCGTAGAGAGAGCGAGCACGCGCGTAGAGAGAGCGAGCACGCGCGTAGAGAGAGCGAGCACGCGCGTAGAGAGAGCGAGCACGCGCGTAGAGAGAGCGAGCACGCGCGTAGAGAGAGCGAGCACGCGCGTAGAGAGAGCGAGCACGCGCGTAGAGAGAGCGAGCACGCGCGTAGAGAGAGCGAGCACGCGCGTAGAGAGAGCGAGCACGCGCGTAGAGAGAGCGAGCACGCGCGTAGAGAGAGCGAGCACGCGCGTAGAGAGAGCGAGCACGCGCGTAGAGAGAGCGAGCACGCGCGTAGAGAGAGCGAGCACGCGCGTAGAGAGAGCGAGCACGCGCGTAGAGAGAGCGAGCACGCGCGTAGAGAGAGCGAGCACGCGCGTAGAGAGAGCGAGCACGCGCGTAGAGAGAGCGAGCACGCGCGTAGAGAGAGCGAGCACGCGCGTAGAGAGAGCGAGCACGCGCGTAGAGAGAGCGAGCACGCGCGTAGAGAGAGCGAGCACGCGCGTAGAGAGAGCGAGCACGCGCGTAGAGAGAGCGAGCACGCGCGTAGAGAGAGCGAGCACGCGCGTAGAGAGAGCGAGCACGCGCGTAGAGAGAGCGAGCACGCGCGTAGAGAGAGCGAGCACGCGCGTAGAGAGAGCGAGCACGCGCGTAGAGAGAGCGAGCACGCGCGTAGAGAGAGCGAGCACGCGCGTAGAGAGAGCGAGCACGCGCGTAGAGAGAGCGAGCACGCGCGTAGAGAGAGCGAGCACGCGCGTAGAGAGAGCGAGCACGCGCGTAGAGAGAGCGAGCACGCGCGTAGAGAGAGCGAGCACGCGCGTAGAGAGAGCGAGCACGCGCGTAGAGAGAGCGAGCACGCGCGTAGAGAGAGCGAGCACGCGCGTAGAGAGAGAGAGCACGCGCGTAGAGAGAGCGAGCACGCGCGTAGAGAGAGCGAGCACGCGCGTAGAGAGAGCGAGCACGCGCGTAGAGAGAGCGAGCACGCGCGTAGAGAGAGCGCGCGATTGAGCACGCGCATAGAGAGAGAGCGAGCACGCGCATAGAGAGAGAGCGAGCACGCGCGTAGAGAGAGCGCGCGATTGAGCACGCGCATAGAGAGAGAGAGCACGCGCATAGAGAGCGCGCGATTGAGCACGCGCATAGAGAGCGCGCGATTGAGCACGCGCATAGAGAGAGCGAGCGCGCGATTGAGCACGCGCATAGAGAGAGCGAGCACGCGCATAGAGAGAGCGAGCACGCGCATAGAGAGAGCGAGCGAGCACGCGCATAGAGAGAGAGCGAGCACGCGCATAGAGAGAGAGCGAGCACGCGCATAGAGAGAGAGCGATCACGCGCAGAGAGAGAGCGAGCACGCGCAGAGAGAGAGCGAGCGCGAGAGCGAGCGTGAGAACGCGCAAAGAGAGAGAGAGCGAGCACGCGCAGAGAGAGAGCACGGGCAGAGAGAGCGAGCGAGCACGGGCAGAGAGAGCGAGCGAGCACGGGCAGAGAGAGCGAGCGAGCACGGGCAGAGAGAGCGAGCACGGGCAGAGAGAGCGAGCGAGCACGGGCAGAGAGAGCGAGCACGGGCAGAGAGAGCGAGCACGGGCAGAGAGAGAGCGAGCATGCGCAGAGAGCGCGAGCACGCGCAGAGAGAGCGAGCACGCGCAGAGAGAGAGCGAGCACGCGCAGAGAGAGCGCGCAAAGAGAGAGAGCGAGCACGCGCAGAGAGAGAGAGCGCGCGCATAGAGAGAGAGCGCGCGCATAGAGAGAGAGCGCGCGCATAGAGAGCGCACATAGAGAGAGAGAGAGCGAGCACGCGCAGAGAGAGAGAGAGCACGCGCAGAGAGAGAGAGCGAGCACGGGCAGAGAGAGAGAGCGAGCACGGGCAGAGAGAGAGAGCGAGCACGGGCAGAGAGAGAGAGAGCGAGCACGGGCAGAGAGAGAGAGAGAGCGAGCACGGGCAGAGAGAGAGAGAGAGCGAGCACGGGCAGAGAGAGAGAGAGAGCGAGCACGGGCAGAGAGAGAGAGAGAGCGAGCACGGGCAGAGAGAGAGAGAGCGAGCACGGGCAGAGAGAGAGAGAGCGAGCACGGGCAGAGAGAGAGAGAGCGAGCACGGGCAGAGAGAGAGAGAGCGAGCACGGGCAGAGAGAGAGAGAGCTAGAGAGAGAGAGAGCTAGAGAGAGCGCGCATAGAGAGAGCGCGAGCACGCGCATAGAGCGCGAGCACGCGCATAGAGAGCGAGCACGCGCATAGAGAGCGAGCACGCGCAGAGAGAGCGCGCAAAGAGAGAGAGCGAGCACGCGCAGAGAGAGAGAGCGAGCGCATAGAGAGAGAGAGAGCGCACATAGAGAGAGAGTGCGAGCACGCGCAGAGAGAGAGAGAGCACGCGCAGAGAGAGAGCGAGCACGCGCGTAGAGAGAGCGAGTACGCGCGTAGAGAGAGCGAGCACGCGCGTAGAGAGAGCGAGCACGCGCGTAGAGAGAGCGAGCACGCGCGTAGAGAGAGCGAGCACGCGCGTAGAGAGAGCGAGCACGCGCGTAGAGAGAGCGAGCACGCGCGTAGAGAGAGCGAGCACGCGCGTAGAGAGAGCGAGCACGCGCGTAGAGAGAGCGAGCACGCGCGTAGAGAGAGCGAGCACGCGCGTAGAGAGAGCGAGCACGCGCGTAGAGAGAGCGAGCACGCGCGTAGAGAGAGCGAGCACGCGCGTAGAGAGAGCGAGCACGCGCGTAGAGAGCGCGAGCACGCGCGTAGAGAGAGCGAGCACGCGCGTAGAGAGAGCGAGCACGCGCGTAGAGAGAGCGAGCACGCGCGTAGAGAGAGCGAGCACGCGCGTAGAGAGAGCGAGCACGCGCGTAGAGAGAGCGAGCACGCGCGTAGAGAGAGCGAGCACGCGCGTAGAGAGAGCGAGCACGCGCGTAGAGAGAGCGAGCACGCGCGTAGAGAGAGAGCGAGCACGCGCGTAGAGAGAGAGCGCGCGATTGAGCACGCGCATAGAGAGAGAGCGAGCACGCGCATAGAGAGAGAGCGAGCACGCGCATAGAGAGAGAGCGAGCACGCGCGTAGAGAGAGCGCGCGATTGAGCACGCGCATAGAGAGAGAGCACGCGCATAGAGAGCGCGCGATTGAGCACGCGCATAGAGAGCGCGCGATTGAGCACGCGCATAGAGAGAGCGAGCGCGCGATTGAGCACGCGCATAGAGAGCGAGCACGCGCATAGAGAGAGCGAGCACGCGCATAGAGAGAGAGCGAGCACGCGCATAGAGAGCGAGCACGCGCATAGAGAGAGAGCGAGCACGCGCATAGAGAGAGAGCGATCACGCGCAGAGAGAGAGCGAGCACGCGCAGAGAGAGAGCGAGCGCGAGAGCGAGCGTGAGAACGCGCAAAGAGAGAGAGAGCGAGCACGCGCAGAGAGAGCGAGCGAGCACGGGCAGAGAGAGCGAGCGAGCACGGGCAGAGAGAGCGAGCGAGCACGGGCAGAGAGAGCGAGCGAGCACGGGCAGAGAGAGCGAGCGAGCACGGGCAGAGAGAGCGAGCGAGCACGGGCAGAGAGAGCGAGCACGGGCAGAGAGAGCGAGCACGCGCAGAGAGAGCGAGCACGCGCAGAGAGAGAGCGAGCACGCGCAGAGAGAGAGCGAGCATGCGCAGAGAGAGAGAGAGCACGCGCAGAGAGAGCGCGCAAAGAGAGAGAGCGAGCACGCGCAGAGAGAGAGAGCGCGCGCATAGAGAGAGAGCGCGCGCATAGAGAGAGAGCGCGCGCATAGAGAGCGCACATAGAGAGAGAGAGCGCGAGCACGCGCAGAGAGAGAGCGAGCACGCGCAGAGAGAGAGAGAGCACGCGCAGAGAGAGAGAGCGAGCACGGGCAGAGAGAGAGAGCGAGCACGGGCAGAGAGAGAGAGAGAGCGAGCACGGGCAGAGAGAGAGAGAGAGCGAGCACGGGCAGAGAGAGAGAGAGCGAGCACGGGCAGAGAGAGAGAGAGCGAGCACGGGCAGAGAGAGAGAGAGCGAGCACGGGCAGAGAGAGAGAGAGCTAGAGAGAGAGAGAGCTAGAGAGAGAGAGAGCTAGAGAGAGCGCGCATAGAGAGAGTGCGAGCACGCGCATAGAGCGCGAGCACGCGCATAGAGCGCGAGCACGCGCATAGAGAGCGAGCACGCGCATAGAGAGCGAGCACGCGCAGAGAGAGCGCGCAAAGAGAGAGAGCGAGCACGCGCAGAGAGAGCGCGCAAAGAGAGAGAGCGAGCACGCGCAGAGAGAGAGAGCGAGCGCATAGAGAGAGAGAGCGCACATAGAGAGAGAGTGCGAGCACGCGCAGAGAGAGAGCGCGAGCACGCGCAGAGAGAAAGCGCGAGCACGCGCAGAGAGAGAGCGAGCACGCGCAGAGAGAGAGAGCGAGCACGCGCAGAGAGAGAGAGCGAGCACGCGCAGAGAGAGAGAGAGCGAGCACGCGCAGAGAGTGAGAGCAAGCGCAGAGAGAGCGCGAGCACGCACAGAGAGAGAGCATGCGCAGAGAGAGAGAGAAAGCATGCGTAGAGAGAGAGAGAGAGCATGCGCAGAGAGAGAGAGCATGCGCAGAGAGAGAGAGAGCACGCGCAGAGAGAGATGCAGTGCTCATAAAAGATTTCAACTTTGAGCACAGGTCTGTGACAGCCTCGCCTTTATATACAGTGTGTGCGCGCCATGGGTGGTGACACACGTATTGAACTGGCAGTTTATCCAGCAGTTAGCGGTTATATTCTATATAAGTTGATGTTGTTCAGGACAGGCTTTCTGTTTTTGGGTGTGTGGCCCTGGGAAGCCGCCCCCAAAAGGATGTAAAGTGCAGTGTGCAGGATATTCCCAGCATGCTCTGCAGATCTCTGGTGACGCGAGAACCTCGCAGCCGGTGAGCGCGTCTGTCAGCACACGCTGCCTTGCCTGATTCACTGCAAGCTCAGACACACCGAGGGGAGGGGAAGAGGTCTTAATTAGGAAGTGACAACATTTCCTGAATTACTTCATTCCCGGCCACAACTAACTCTCCCTCTCATAAACCACCAGTGTCCGGAATCCCATTTAAAGGGGCAGTCTCTCCCAGGGGGAAAGGAACTCAGACGGGTGGAACGTTCTATAGGCGGATTATAGGTTACGGACACTTTAAGAACAAGCAAAAACACACAAGTATAGGTTCTATTTGGAGCATTTCTACACGGTGTAGCTAATGCCACAGGGTACGGTTTTGTTTTCGTTCCTGATGGCAAAGCAACGGTGACGCCATCATTGGCAGATTTGCGTGAATTTCGTGTTCCCGGAGATACAGAAGGAAGTGCCATTTTTCACAAGATACGTGTATATCTTTCTAAAGGACCCGATAAGTGATATAAAACTCTTTGGGACTGCGCCTTCAATGTTGGAGAGAAAACATTGTACATCACATTGTATGGACTATGGTAGGAGTGTTCAAGGGCCACCAACAGGTCAGGTTTTCAGGATATCCCTACTTCAGCACAGGTGGCTTAATCAGCCCCAGTGTCAGCACAGGTGGCTCAGACGAAGACTGAGCCACCTATGCTGAAGCAGGGATATCCTGAAAACCTGACCTGTTGGTGGCCCTTGAGGACTGGAGTTGGCCACTCCTGCTCTAAAACTTAAACCTAAATGGCATACAAATGAAAGGGTGTCACTATTAATGCCCAATACGATCTGCGAGCCTTTTCTAACCCTGCGCTCCCGAGGACGCTACAAGTTTTATAATAGCCACAAATATATTACTCCAAATGACTAACAATATCCAAAGAAAAAAACGCCGGGGTTTCAAGCACAGGAGAGAGAAAAAAATAATAAAAATAATAATAATAATATATATATATAAAAGTTTTAAATAGCGTCAGTTTCTTCAGCAAAACTAGGAGGTTTCCAAAGTGATGTACATTTCAGCTACGAAGAAACCTCATTATAAAAGGTATCGCAACGAACCAACATTTCTCCAACACCAGTACGGTTACTGGAACGTTCCATCACCACTTTAAAGCTGCAGACCGGGCAATATCCCACGTGTGTGTTTTTTTTATTAAATAAATCAGTTCTGTACTATGAGAAAATACTTGTAGCATTTTTTAAAATGAACTCTGAATGACATTTTTTATGTATTCTAATGTAACAAGCATTTTGTTTCTATAGCAACCATTTACAAAGTCACATCCCCTTCCTCTTCTGAAACAGGCTCTGACACACCCCTTTTTGAGCCCTGCCCCCTCTCTAGCAGCGCACCAATTGTATCTAGTGACTGCCTGGTCACATGATCTTCCCCACAGAACTTTGCATCGTTGGTCCTCTTCTGCTGCACTGACAGCCATTTAGTGAACACCCCGAGCCGAATCTTCGCCGATCGATCGTCAACTTAGCCAATTACTTATGGTTTGTATTATATTGATGCACATATTAAGGGGGGGGGGGAGGAACCGGCAGCTTGGACTGCTGATTTAAATGCACATAACAGTTGGTTTCTTGACATCACACGGATACGTGAGGAGTCGTTTTATACCACTCACCTGCCAGCCTTTGTCCGCGGTCCTGTAGTACGGGTAGTTTTTCGTTATGTGCGTGTAGATTCCATTTAACGTCAGCTGCTTATCGGTGGCCATGGTGATTGCTTGGACTATTAGTTGGGCATAGGAGTAAGGAGGCTTGGAATCGTCCTGAGCAAAAAGAAGGGAGAGAGAGTGATGGCAGAGAACCTCCGTGGACTGGAGGAGTCTCAGCCGGGTGAATAACCAGTGGGAAGCCCTCGTTCTGGAAAGGTCACTGACCTATAACCTTGTCACGCGAGGAATCCTGTGCACTGAACAAGCCCAAACTAAAACCACCTTTATATTAAATACAGAACATAAAAAGGAGGCCGCCAATTCCAACCACAGGGAATTAACACAGCCACTGGCTTTTACCTTTAAGGATTGACCCCAGAGTGAGTGGTCATTACCCATTTCCTCTCCCAGAATCTCTTGGCTCATTCTCGCTGCTTACTGGGGTTTCCTCCCAAGTGAGTGACCTCATCTGACTGGAATAAAAGCTTCATTGGATTCCGCCTGCCATGTTTGTTTCCCCAGGAAGGAGGAATTTCCTGAGGACTTGGACGTGTAGGGATTGCCTTCCACAAGTCAAGGAAAACCATTGGGGGGGGGGGGGAAATCGGAAGAGATTGGACCTTTAATAAATACATGGAGCTCTTGCTGGAGGAAGCTTGTTTTTGGACACTGCACACATCCCACGGAGTTACCCTAACCGCTCACATGATGTGTATGTAGACAAGTGATGTGGCGGATTGGTGAAAGACATTACCTTTGGGCTGTCTCCACCCGAAGCCTCCTTGTCATTCTCGGACTGCGAGTTCTCCGTCATTAAGTGTAAATCGGAGGAGATTACACGCCCCATTTTGTAACCCGAAGAGCCGGCACCGCGGGGACTGGAAGGGCAGGAGTTTGCAGCGCTGGGGGGACACAAAAACAGGGATTATTGTTCAATGTGTCGTGCTTCCCCTGCACCATATGCTTTGAAGCTCACCTCTCCGTGTCAGGGAAGCTTGGAGCTCCATTCCAAGGAGTTTACTTCACAGTTCCCTCAATATTACCAGTGTTTGTTACCGCAATGTCTCTGCGTCTCGTAGGGCTGGGACAGCGAGCTCCCCCCCTAACCATTACGGGGAGAAGCTACAGGGGAGCACAGTTTCATGTCATATTACATGCGTGTATCGATTGCCCTGTTTATCCCGCTATACATATTCTGTAAGTAGACTCAGATTTGACACAGGTATGCAAGTGTGTGTTTATATGTGTATGTATATCTTTATTTATATAGCACCATCCAGGTATATAGCGCTTTACAATACACGGGAAAGGAGTCCCTGCCCCAAAGAGCTTACAATCTAAGTGGTAAAGATGGGTGCCTGGGGCTCTACCCTTACTATAGTGTGGATGGTGCCATGATTGTATATATAGTAATAATCACACACATGCATCATAAACAAACCCCTCCAGGGATGAGCCGCCCTATTTACCCCACAGTTCCCGAGTGAAGTTACTGTTATTACTTCATGGTTTTTAAAGGGGATTTAGAGGCCGTCCAATGGGAAGCCGCCGCCGCCGATGTCGCAGCTTCCTATTGGCCGGAGATTTGACCGCCATTTTTGTTTCCCCTGCGGGAGATTGAAACACGGTAATTTCACCGGTAACTATCTCACGGATATCCAGGTGGGTCTCCGGAGATACAACCAGCGGCGTTTGGCTCAGGGGGACCTCTGCTTCCCCCCCTGTAACAGATAATGGGGGCCTGTTCCTCTAATCCAGGGGTGGCCAACTCCGGTCCTCAAGGGCACCAACAGGTCAGGGTTTAAGGACATCTCTGCTTCAGCACAGGTGGCCCAGTCAACGACTACTGGTGAAGAAGGGATATCCTTCCACCCTGACCTGTTGGTGGCCCCCGAGTTGCTGTAATGTTTATTGAGTGGGGGCAGCATACCTTATAGTTCCCGTCGGTGAGGGGAGAGGGCTGATCAAGTGAGCCATGTTCTCTGGAATGTTTATGGTAAGGGGGGAGACCTGCGGCTGCACCGGTTTCACCGGCGATTCCGGAACTTCCTGCTTCTCCTTCTTGTCGTTGGCCAGAGCGGTGAACGTGATCTTGATGTTCGTGCTGGGGAACCTGAAGGTGCACCTGCAGAGGGGTGAGGGAGCGGGGGGAAGGAAAGACAAAGAGTGGGGCTCAGATCCAGGAAGTCTGTGACCGGAAGGGCCACAATAGAGGCAGCCGGGTGAGCTGAAGACACAAGGTGCTGGGGAGTCCCAGCGTGACATACGCAGCACCCTCCACACCAGCGTCGCCCATCACAGGCACATACCCAGCAGGCACCACACCATGTGCATTCAGTCATTAATGCAATGTAGTTCCAACACACACACAGACACACACAGACACACACAGACACACACAGACACACACAGACACACACAGACACACACAGACTCACACAGACTCACACAGACACACACAGACACACACAGACACACACAGACACACACTACATTGGTAACAACCCTTACAGAGCGTATGCGACACAATACAATCCCATTATGGACAGTAGAGTGGGCCGTGATCTTGTGGTTTACACTGAAGCAAAGCATTGCAAATAAAACCTACAGGGAAGGGGAGAGCCGGTTAGGAACTAATGAATGAATACATTATTAATGGGAGATTGCAGGTTCCCGTCTCTCCCCTTATTTATAGCGGAGTTCTGCCCTCCTCCGGCAGCGCAGGGATCTGTGCCGCTTGCTGTGTAACTCGGCACCGGGACGGCCTATTTATAACCTGGGCTGCAAATAAACAGGGGAGAGACGCAGGCCCCGGGGGCGAGGCTCGCGCACACACGCTGCCGGCTGCCTCTGCCCTTTGTTACTCTGGCCTGTGAGGACGTGCCCTCTCGCTGGCAGCCGCCCACTGCCAGGGCTAAATAAATAGCCTGTGGCACTGAACACAGGCGTCCTCAGAGCTCGTCAGCGACACCTTATCTACCAGTCAAAATAGCAAGGAGGAACAGGCAGCTAGAGCGCTCGCGTCTCTAAATCAGGGGTGCTCAACCCCCTCCCCCCCAACAGGTCAGGCTTTCAGGATATCCCGGCTTCAGCACAGGTGGTGAATTGGGGGGTTACTGGAGGGCCCTTTTCTAAATCAAAACTTCAATGTGTGAAGGGCAGATACCGATGGTAACCCAACTGCCAGAGATCCTAGACACATTTCAGAGCAGCGGTGAAGCAGTTAAGACCTATTTATTTAAGAGTGGTCACAAACATTACACCATTTTGCTCCAAACCACCCAAGATATCCGATACGGTAACAAGAATATACATTTGAGCTGGGTAGATTCAGCAATATAAAGATATATTATTATTATTATCTTTCATTTGTACGGCGCAAAAAGTACTCCGCAGCGCAGGACAGTGTGCGAGAGCGGGGGCAATAACACTATATGACAACAGCGCAGGGGCGGGCAAGGCCCACCAACAGGTCGTGTTTTAAGGATATACCCGCTTCAGCACAATCAGTGATTCAGTCTTCGACTGCACCCCTGTGCTGAAGCGGGGATATCCTTAAAACCCGACCTGCTGGTGGCCATTGAGCACTGGAGTTGCCCACCCCTGCAATGAAGTATATACACGTTAAAACAAACGGAGAACATGGGAGGGCTGTCCCTGAGCCAAAGAGCTTGCACTCTACGGTTAGTATACATGGGGCACTTTGTATTGCATCTCGGTGAACCAGGTTAGAATAAACAGCGTCGGTGTATACCAGCGTCGGTGTATACCAGCGTCGGTGTATACCAGCGTCGGTGTATACCAGCGTCGGTGTATACCAGCGTCGGTGTATACCAGCGTCGGTGTATACCAGCGTAAATGTTGCTTTATAAAAACACAAAGCGGAGGGATTTCAGAAGGTGCCACGCTATCGGTTTGTGTCAGAAGGTGCCACGCTATCGGTTTGTTTCAGAAGGTGCCACGCTATCGGTTTGTTTCAGAAGGTGCCACGCTATCGGTTTGTGTCAGAAGGTGCCACGCTATCGGTTTGTTTCAGAAGGTGCCACGCTATCGGTTTGTTTCACGTGGCCTCCAGCACGGCTCCCACTTTTAGCCGGTGTCAGGAGCCCACTGCCTGCCCCATGACGCAGGCGCGGAACTATTCTGGCTCACGGCAAACAAGCCGATGAAACCTCTCAGCTTCCGAAATCCCTGTGTGGGGAAATCGGCAGAGATTTAGCCGGATGTCTCAGGTAAATCCCGGCACGGAAAATGCCGAGCCCGCAGGGTGCGTACAGACACAGATTTAGGGAGACGGCCAATCCTGCATCTTTACCAGCGATGGTGAACACATTATTCACAAACCCTGTATACAAATGTGCTTCAATCACAACAAAAAGGCGTCGCCGCTCCCAATATCTCCCTGCTGCAAAAACGCGGCAAACCTACGGGATTTAGCCAAAACGCAAAACCCTACAGCTGCCCGGAGAATGTTTTCTCAGTCGCGTCTTTCCCCAATCTTGCGGGGGAAATTGTGCCAAAATCATTATAAATGATACTGCGATAGTGCCGATCAGGACAATATCGCATGGATACGCCCACTTACTTTATTGGTGGATTACATGCACCGACCAGCACAATCGCCATCTCATAGCCGCCCATGTCTCTTAGGATTTTAAAGATGTGTTGTTTGGCCTATATACTATTGTGCTATTATTAATATTCTTGTACAGCACTGGCCATGTGCCAAGCGTTACACAACAGGACACATATTGCCTACAAAGTGTGAGGAGTCCTGCCCTGCAGAGCTTACAATCCAAGTAAACGCCATGACACAGAGAGGAGAATCCCTAGGCAGTCGAATGAAAGTCATACTCTGCATCTTCCTTTCCATACACGGCAGCACAACATTCAGCTTCATTATCCGTCTGCCGCAGCTCGGGACCGCTACAGGAATTCCAACAGCAGGCGTCGGAAACCGCTGAAAGAAACCGCTCTGGAAATGCAGCGTACAAGTAACTATTCATCCGGCCGTGAAAGGACAAAAGAAGAATGGAGGAGAAAAAAAAAAAACCTGTTCCCAGCAACTTGCTTAGTTACACGCTGCTGCCGCCGCCGCCGCCCGGGGAAGAAAGGGCTCTGTTCCCGGAGCCGGGAATCTGCTGCCGGTACCTGGCAGAATCTCAATGGGAAGGGACTGAAGAATGCGCCGATTTATTTACACTACTGGGGCCAGTCACTGCTTCAAGGGACAATCCAAGCCTTGCTCCCCCCTCTATGCGGGTGGGAAGCCGCCGGGTCCCCCCAGAGCTGAACCATGTTATTTCAGGGGTCCCCGAGATACGTGCCCACCGGTTACTGCCTGGATTTTCCGATCCCCACCAATAGGAATCCGCGACGGGTGACAATGCGGCTTCCTGTTGGACTGCGTGACGCAAGAGATCGCCAGTTTGTTCCCCCTAGAGGGGATCTAGGGAACCGCCAACGGTGCAATATTTTGCTTTGAATTTCAAGGTCAGGAAATATTTATTTCTTCCTAAACCACGGAACACTAAACAGGAAACTTCTTCACTAAGGAGGAAGCGCTTCTTCACTAAGGAGGAAGTGCTTCTTCACCAAGGAGGAAGCGCTTCTTCACCAAGGAGGAAGCGCTTCTTCACTAAGGAGGAAGCGCTTCTTCACTAAGGAGGAAGCGCTTCTTCACTAAGGAGGAAGCGCTTCTTCACTAAGGAGGAAGCGCTTCTTCACTAAGGAGGAAGAGCTTCTTCACTAAGGAGGAAGTGCTTCTTCACCAAGGAGGAAGCGCTTCTTCACTAAGGAGGAAGCGCTTCTTCACTAAGGAGGAAGCGCTTCTTCACTAAGGAGGAAGAGCTTCTTCACTAAGGAGGAAGCGCTTCTTCACTAAGGAGGAAGCGCTTCTTCACTAAGGAGGAAGAGCTTCTTCACTAAGGAGGAAGTGCTTCTTCACCAAGGAGGAAGCGCTTCTTCACTAAGGAGGAAGCGCTTCTTCACTAAGGAGGAAGCGCTTCTTCACCAAGGAGGAAGCGCTTCTTCACCAAGGAGGAAGCGCTTCTTCACTAAGGAGGAAGCGCTTCTTCACTAAGGAGGAAGCGCTTCTTCACTAAGGAGGAAGTGAGGAGGAAGCGCTTCTTCACTAAGGAGGAAGCGCTTCTTCACTAAGGAGGAAGCGCTTCTTCACTAAGGAGGAAGCGCTTCTTCACTAAGGAGGAAGCGCTTCTTCACTAAGGAGGAAGCGCTTCTTCACTAAGGAGGAAGCGCTTCTTCACCAAGGAGGAAGCGCTTCTTCACTAAGGAGGAAGCGCTTCTTCACTAAGGAGGAAGCGCTTCTTCACTAAGGAGGAAGCGCTTCTTCACTAAGGAGGAAGCGCTTCTTCACCGAGGAGGAAGCGCTTCTTCACCGAGGAGGAAGCGCTTCTTCACCAAGGAGGAAGCGCTTCTTCACCAAGGAGGAAGCGCTTCTTCACTAAGGAGGAAGCGCTTCTTCACTAAGGAGGAAGCGCTTCTTCACTAAGGAGGAAGCGCTTCTTCACTAAGGAGGAAGCGCTTCTTCACTAAGGAGGAAGCGCTTCTTCACTAAGGAGGAAGCGCTTCTTCACTAAGGAGGAAGTGCTTCTTCACTAAGGAGGAAGCGCTTCTTCACCAAGGAGGAAGCGCTTCTTCACTAAGGAGGAAGCGCTTCTTCACTAAGGAGGAAGCGCTTCTTCACTAAGGAGGAAGCGCTTCTTCACTAAGGAGGAAGCGCTTCTTCACTAAGGAGGAAGCGCTTCTTCACTAAGGAGGAAGCGCTTCTTCACTAAGGAGGAAGCGCTTCTTCACCAAGGAGGAAGCGCTTCTTCACTAAGGAGGAAGCGCTTCTTCACTAAGGAGGAAGCGCTTCTTCACTAAGGAGGAAGCGCTTCTTCACTAAGGAGGAAGCGCTTCTTCACTAAGGAGGAAATGCTTCTTCACCAAGGAGGAAGCGCTTCTTCACCAAGGAGGAAGCGCTTCTTCACTAAGGAGGAAGCGCTTCTTCACTAAGGAGGAAGCGCTTCTTCACTAAGGAGGAAGCGCTTCTTCACTAAGGAGGAAGCGCTTCTTCACTAAGGAGGAAGCGCTTCTTCACTAAGGAGGAAGCGCTTCTTCACTAAGGAGGAAGCGCTTCTTCACCAAGGAGGAAGCGCTTCTTCACTAAGGAGGAAGCGCTTCTTCACCAAGGAGGAAGAGCTTCTTCACTAAGGAGGAAGTGAGGAGGAAGCGCTTCTTCACTAAGGAGGAAGCGCTTCTTCACTAAGGAGGAAGCGCTTCTTCACTAAGGAGGAAGCGCTTCTTCACTGAGGAGGAAGCGCTTCTTCACTAAGGAGGAAGCGCTTCTTCACTAAGGAGGAAGCGCTTCTTCACTAAGGAGGAAGCGCTTCTTCACTAAGGAGGAAGCGCTTCTTCACCAAGGAGGAAGCGCTTCTTCACTAAGGAGGAAGCGCTTCTTCACTAAGGAGGAAGCGCTTCTTCACTAAGGAGGAAGCGCTTCTTCACTAAGGAGGAAGCGCTTCTTCACCAAGGAGGAAGCGCTTCTTCACCAAGGAGGAAGCGCTTCTTCACCAAGGAGGAAGCGCTTCTTCACTAAGGAGGAAATGCTTCTTCACCAAGGAGGAAGCGCTTCTTCACTAAGGAGGAAGTGCTACGTGGTCAGAGGTGCCGGTCAGAGAAGAGCTGTTAAAATCCACAATTCAAGACACCTATAGGGACATCTCTCCTGTGCAGTACATTAGGGGTCCTCATTGCCAGCCCCCACCCCCCTCACCAGGTATTAGGGATATCCCTGCTTCAGCACACGTTGTGCAGTTAATGATAGCCACCTGTGCTGACGCAGGGATATGGGGGGGGAGGGGGGGAGTGTGAGGAGCAGAGTTGAGTACCCCTGCTGTATATTACCTCCTGCACTGGTTCAAGTGCTTCCTGATCTGTGGGATTATCTTATATGTCAACTAATGTTGCAAAGAGACGGGCTGATCTAGCACTGTACTTTGATTGCAAGCTCTTGGGCACAGGGACGCCTTTACCCATTTGTTTATGTCTGAAGCGCGTATTCCATATTATATTGTCACGTGTATTACTGCGGCATTATGTGCTGTGTACGTGGAGGGGGATGGGGGGGAGGGTACTACACAAGATATACATCCTTTGAATTTCGCTAAAAGCAGTAATCCCTTCCACAACACATTAATACCCCACGATAATCCCATGTCCAGAAATCCCTATGAGTGAAGCCATTACTTCTCGTTTCTTTTCTGTTGGCCTCTTTAGCCTGGATGGCTTACCGCTGGTTTTCAGCCCGCCCCACGCCGTTGCTGTGTATTTTGGCATCTCGGCAACAGAAACGGCAGTGTCAAGCGTTCCATAAAATAGGACCAGCAATTTCACAAAAAAGTGCCAGAGAAATAACAAGGACAGAAGCAAAAGTGGTGAAAGTGAGCACACTACAGGCCACAAATGTGGGTCTATTTGTACAATATTTAGCAAACGAAAAATCCACTTGTGAACACACACACACACACACACACACAGCACTGCAACCCTGCCCTTCCCCATTATCTCTTAGCATACACTGCAGCCAGGGATTCTGGGAAGTTACATGCAAATGAGCGCACTGTGCGTTTGCTTGTCATATAACACAGCCTTTCAGCACAGCCTCGGATAAAGTGCAGAGCCAGTAACCCTCCTCACAGACAGCAGTTTCGACCTTTTGGGTCTCAGTAGGAGAATGGTTATACTGGCTTTGCAATTTGAAGCTGGGATAGGATTCAAGCACGCCTTAAATAAATTGTGGTGGGTATAAAAGTGACAAAAACCCTCCGCAATACAGCGTACAGCGAATAAAAATCCCACGTGTGCGCACATTCACACGCCTCAAACAGGTCTGCGAACCAGAACCATTATCTCTCAGCATACAGCGCTTCCACTGGAGCAAGGGATTCTGGGAAATGACATGCAAATGAAACAATATTTAATAACAGAAGAGACGCAAGAAATGAAATTAGTGGTGAACAAATGTTCACATTTACCATTCACTGATAAGATTGGTGTACACACACTACATACAATAAGTACGTTTTTACACACTATATACAACACTGAAATACACATACATCAGCTGAAATAACGACCTTGTTGTAATTAAGAGACCAAGAACTCAGAGGTCCCTCCTCTGCTGAACGCCCAATATCTGCCAGGGTATGTGATTACTGCAGGCTGATTACAAAGCACCGAGCAGTGTGCGCCTTCCAGCTCGCAATTACCGCTCTGCAATTAGTTACCCCGCACACTTAGAAACCACTCAACCAGAGCCACAAGCAAAAGCAGCAGAACAGGGCGTTTCAGCGCGGGCGCTAAATGAAAGCGTGGAAACGGAGCTGAAGGTGCCTAGGCTGCCGATGCCAAGCAGAGCGGTGTTAAAATCCGTCTCGCGAGCTTCAAAGATGTGATCGAAAGACTCAAGCGTTCGATAATTGTTACATAAAAAAAACATTTGAACCCTTAACTTCATTCCGCATCAATCTAAACTTCCAAACAAATGAATATTGGGCGCACGTGTATGCGCACTCACATAATATGTTCAAATAATACTTGCGGAAGGCTCCAAAGGGAATGCAAAAAATTAGCATCACTCCAAAATGATGTCCAAGCGACTAACCCCATTTTTGCAATGTTTCCATCAAACAGAGCTTTCTACAGAAGGAAGGTCTATTGCAGGGGTGGCCTACTCCAGTCCTCAAGGGCCACCAACAGGTCAGGTTTTCAAGATATCCCTGCTTCAGCACAGGTGGCTCAATCTTCGACTGCACCACCTGTGCTGAATCAGGGATATCCTTAAAACTTGACCTGTTGGTGGCCCTTGAGGACTGGAGTTGGCCGCTCCTGCTCGATAGCACGGGACTGAAATGCTGGAAAAATAAAGTGTTCATCGCTTTGATACAACTTTGGAGTGTTACTATTTTTTTTGCATAATGTACCCAATTTGACAGGCAAATTATTCCGTAACGCGCTCGGCACGTGGATGTAACAGCACGGTAGGTCCTTTACCTCCATGGGGCTTACGTACAAAGCGTTGCACATGGAATTTTTGGCGCAAAATTTACCCACGGAAATGACAAATTTATGCCATGCTGATGTACGCCTATGTACTAACCTTTACTTAACCCGCCTTAAGCGTCAAAATTACTGAGATGCACAGATTGCTGCTTTAACGCAATAAAGAAAAAACGGGCTTCATGGCGAGTCACCGAACCGTGACTGGAAGTCCGAGTCACTGGCTAACCCGGTCACTGGCTGGATTCTCATCCTTATATTCGGTGAGTCTTCAGATCGGCGCCGATCCAAGGCAGGCCAACGGCTTAACCCTTTCTGGCCCCAAACCTTGAGACACAAAAGTATGAGAAGCCAAACACGAATAAGAACGTGTTCCAGTGAAATTGTGGGTATGGTAGAAGAACAACAACATCCCTGCATTATATTCCTTGCAATCTCACTTCTGATACTGGAGACACAAGGAACGTTGGGATTTAAAACACGCACATCCATTTCAAAGGCAGCGAGTTAAACTGCTAGGCTACGCCTTCTGGGGAACGATAACGTGCACATTTATAGCTGTATGTATGTAGCACCCCTTTATGGAAGAACACAACTGTGACACACGGTAAGCGACTATTTCACAGGGTGAATTTTGTTGTGGTTTTTTTTATCCTTTCCCCAGACTTTAGAGAGAATTCTAGGACAGGGGTGCTCCAGTCGCCCCAACCAAAGGTCAGGTTTTCAGAATATCCCAGCTTCAGCACAGGTGGCACAATCAGTCCCTGCTTGAGCACAATCTTTGACTGAGCCACCTGTGCTGAAGCTGGGATATGCTGAAGACGTGACCTGTTGGCGGTGGGGGGTGCTTGAGGACTGGAGTTGAGTGCCCCTGCTCTAGGATACAAATTGCGAGACTGCAGTGCTCTGTAACGCACGGTGTGTGCTCCATCTTGTTTTGGCTGTTCTGCTGCCGTAGTGCAAGGGAGCTTTATATTGAATAAAGGAGACCCAACACAGACACCCACTCAATCAAGCGGCAGCTCTCGAGCACGCACATCCGGACGCTTTGGACACGCAGGCCTTGGCGTGTATGGACAGCTGTTTTAAACCGGTGACTTGTGCTTGCTGGTGCAGAAACCTTGCGGTGGGAGGAGGGACGGGCCTGGTCCGCTATGCCGAGCGTTCACTCGATGCACAGGTTAGAGATTTGTTTTGTACACACACGCCTCATACAATCAGGTGGTGTTCCCGTTTCACACAGCGGGAAAAAGCAGATTGATGCGAGACCCAAAATCGGGAGATAACCAAGGACACTTGTGGCAACAAACAGCCGCCACCCGTCTACGTGCTTTCAAAACTGAAGCGGTCTCATATTTTAATCTGGTCTGTAACTGTTACATACGCCTACAACATATATCATCTTTGACTGTGCATAGTATGTCTTGTATACAATGTATAACTCTGTTCACTTAATGTAACTATGTGTTTGTAACCATGTGTTTGTAACCATGTGTTTGTCATAACTCTGTGCCCAGGACATACTTGAAAAGGAGCGGTAACTCTGAATGCATTACTTCCTGGGAACACATTTTATAAATAAGTAATCGGCAGTGCGGGTAGGCCCTCCCCTGCAGGACACACACACACGCGGTGATTGGCGGGTAGGCCCTCCCCTGCAGGACATGCTGTGATTGGCGGGTAGCCCTCCCCTGCAGGACACGCGGTGATTGGCGGGTAGCCCTCCCCTGCAGGACACGCTGTGATTGGCGGGTAGCCCTCCCCTGCAGGACACGCGGTGATTGGCGGGTAGCCCTCCCCTGCAGGACACGCGGTGATTGGCGGGTAGTTTGCAGTCGTTCCATGTATTGTAATATTTGCAAATAAAAGTTAAGATGCATATGATAAAATGACAATATTTGATTCAAACGGCTTCCTTACAAATAATCAAATGCTGTTGCTTTTATAAAGCATTTAAGTGTTCAGCCTTGCCAACAATCATGAAATAAATACACACTGTGTACACACAACACAAAGATAGATACATTTATTACAGTACATCATACGATAAGAGAGTAGAGCTCTAATTTCTTTATATCTTATGTAATAAATGTACAGCTCAACCCTGTTATAGCGCGACCCGTTACAACGAGAATCCGCTTATAGCGCGATGCAAGCGTGGCTCCCAATTTTCGTATTTATGAATACTTTACAACACGATTATTGGTATCTTAAATACTTTATTGTACATCACATACAAATGTACATTATTTCTAACGCGACCCGCTTACAACGCGATGTGATTCTTTGGACCCCAAGCACAGCGTTATAAGGGGGTTGAGCTGTATCTTTATATTTTCCGAATTGTGGAGTGATGTTGACATTTTCTATATTTGTATTGTTTTGAGAGGTGAACACGGATCAGCGAGCGAACACGCGAACACACGCACACACACACACACACCTCAAGTAACTCAGTCTCGTCCTGGCTCCATTACACTGCATTGGACGTAAAGGTGATCAAATTCCCTTGGGACAATACATCTATTTTTCCTAACAGAAAATGACATTACCCAGCTGCTTTAAAAAAAAAAAAAAGGATGCGATCTCAGACAGCCGACACCCCCAAAAATATCTCGTGAAGAATTTAAGTCTAATTGACATACAAATGTAACCATGCATACAGCAAATATTTGGTTGCTTTTACTTTGTTAAATTATACAGGATTTATTTTCCTCGCCTTGATCCCCTGAATGACGGCAGAATGCGTTCCCCCTCCCCTAACTTCACCCTTATCAGAGAACAAGAGAAGTGTAGGAGAGGGGGGCTGGTGGGGGGGTGGGGGGGAAAGCATTTTTTATTCTCCCGTGCAAACTCTTGGAATGAATATACGGTGACTGCAGGAATTTAATATGCATCGTCGTGCTCTCCCCACCACAGGAAGGGTTAAAGGTTCTACCAAAATGTACTTTTTGTTCCCGTGTCACCTCTTTGGCAGAAAAGGCAGGAAGCCAATTTGTTTCAGCTAAATCCAGCTGAAGAAGTGCAAATGTTTACAATGCAAAGTCCTGTCACCCGAACACGCGATTAAAATAAATCATTCATCGTCAACAGCAGTGACAGGGGACGGATCCACTCATTCTATCACTGCCACTGAGAGAATGAATTCCTGCTCAGGCAATTAGACAAGGCCCGCAGCATGTATAACAGCGCTACAATACACAGATTATGTACAGCACACGTGTGTGTACAAGTACAGAACACATCATGGCACAGCCCCAGAAAACACACCTTTCTCACAGCCACAGGTGAGGCGTTGTGTTAGTTTTGTGCGTTTGTTTGCAAGCTAATTATGATTGACATTAGCCAAACAGAAGCAGCCGAAATGCTGTAAAAGTCCGAGCTGGCGGAGGAAAGCAGGACGTATTTGTATTTCACAACGGGCGCTTGGGGAGTTCCAATCTTTAAGGAAGCCGATGGCACCAAGTTATTAACATAATAATAATAATAATAATTGCAGCACAGGTAACTCAATCTGATTGAGCCACCTCTGCGGAAGCTGGGATATCCTGAAAAACCTGACCTGTTTGGGGGGTGGGGAGGGCCTGGCTTAAGCAACAAAATACAGTCATTTGTAGCAGCTACAATAAGGAAAATACTGTATATAGTAAATGTTAAAAACATACACAGCACTGTAAATAGAACTATCCAGGCACAATGGGCCCATGCCCTGAAGAGCTTACAATCTAATTTGGGTGACTTTGTAAGGCGACTCGCCCAAGATCACAAGCAGCCCCCCCCCGAGACCAGGATTCAAATTCGGTTGACCCCTTTGAAAGGTCATGTTCTCACCCCTAACCTATCCTTCCAGACCATGAGAGAAGCCTTTATCCAAATGCCATCACCATAACGTTCTGGGCCCTTCGGCGCCATGTTTTTCTGTGCCGGGCCCTAGTCTCAGAGCCAGTCAAGCTGCAATGAGGAAGAGCTAGAAATCTATAACCGTTATAGATATAGAAACGCAAAAATAGCTCGGTGATTGCAAACCTCAAGGACGAAGGAATTCTGCCAACAGAAACCCAAACAGCAGCAAAGTGCCGGCTGCAGGAAATGTACAACAAGCCGTCAGTGGGATAAATGGCGACATGCAGTTACTGTAGAAACCGGGGTTTTCAATGCTGCTTAACATTCCTCCTTCACACGGAGCACAAAGACGTAGCGATGGGAAGCAGCTTTCTAGGAGATGCTCGTCACATCTGCTGCAGGCTCAGGCTACAATTCATTGCAGCCGTTCGTGTAATGCCTCTGGAATCTGAGGCTTCGAGGGCCCGAGAAGACAAAGCAGCTACTCCCCCCAAAGAGAGAGAAAAGCACAGCCATGCGAACACGGCTAAAACACGCTTCCTCCTGTGACACGGTGATGCAACCTATAAACGCACAACAGCAGTGCCTCTTATACTGTGATCTCTGGACATTGCTGCGCTGCAGAGAACGGAGGTGGCTAGAGGTCGTCAAAGCCCTTTCAAATGGCTTTTTTGGCCTTTTCATACTCGGCGCGCGCGATGGAGCACGTGGCGTTGCACGCGTCTGCAGCATGCGATCCGCGGCCACAGGATATGGAGGAGACGTGACGGGGAGGCGGGCCCGTGACATGTTGAGTGGTCCGCCCTCATTGGCTAATCCGCTCACGTGACCCCAGCGTCATGCGACAAAATCAAATTACTTTGTCGCGCGGTCATGCGCCCTATTGGCCATCCTCACTGAGGAATGGCCTTTTGTTCTCGGCGCCCGCGCACGGTCGCGCTAAGTATGAACGTGGCTTTTCTACCACCACTGGAATATCGCAACGATGTGTTACAAATATACTTCGCGCTGTTCATCAGTATATTTAAATACGGTGGTCCTAGCTCACCCAGTTATTCCTAAAAACACGATATTAGCCCCGGATGGGGCCGGCAAAAACACTGCAAAGCGTGTGCGGCATGATCCCTAAACTCTGACAAGGTGCGCAGACTTGAGAACTGGAGTTGGCCAGCCCTGATCTAAAGGGCCAGCAACAGGTCAGGTTTTCATGATATTCCCGCTTCAGCACAGGTGGCTCAAATCGAAGATTAAGAATAAAAGGAGCACATTCTTGCAGCAGAGGGCTCATCCTAGGACCAGAGTGAATGAAAGGTAAATAGATATTGTAGTAGGTGAATTCTAGGCGTTTCATACTGTAAAAATAGGACTGGCCAACTATATGTATTTTTAAACTAGTTTTTCAGGGAAAACTCTTGCAGCAAAGGGGATTAATCTAAACCAACCGAGCGGTTTACATCAAATGCAAAACCTCCCGTCTGCAAAGGGTGCAGTCCCTCCTAGGACAACTGTGACAAAGGGCGGTGGCCTGTTTAATAGGTTACATGTAGCTGATTGACACCTTATAAAGGAGAAGGAGGGAGGGAGACACTATATATCCCTCTTCTTCCATATATACTTACCTCCGAAGGTCAAGCCAGTACCTCCTGCATGTTTAAAGGTCTCACGGACCAATAGGAAGCCATTGGTTTAAAACCTCCATATTGTGTACCCAGCTGGGGAAGCTACCGTCGTGACCTACGGAGGCAAGTAACTTAGGGAGCAGGGGGTCCCCACAGCCGAAATTAATACGATTCTGCCCCGGCGACCCGCGGCTTAACATATAATAATAAAAATCTTTAGGCGGAAACAAACCTTTAAAATTACCAATTAAAAGTATTGGCATTTCAAAAATAATTATTTACCCGTTTTCCCCATGGTAAACCAACACTTTTGAGAGTTTTTACAATTAAGTGTCTCCAGGATTAGACTGTCCGCTCTCAGAGCTGCAGGTAACGTGTTCTTTGCTAGCAAAGTAATTATGGCACCAGAATTAGGCAGAGAAATAAAACGCAAGCGAACGATCTATTCCTGCAGGAAAAGCAAAACATACACCCCCCCCCCAATCAGGTCAGGTCTGATTGAGCCGCCTGTGCTGAAGCTAGGACCAAAGCCACCTGTATTAATCAGGGATATCCTGAAAACCTGACCTGTTGGAGGGGGGTGGGGGAGGAATGGTGCTGCTTTAGAGGGGATTGAAGTAAGCCAAACTAAGAGGACCCTGTTCGGCCTAAAAGCAATGCTGATGTTTGGCCGGGAATGCCTGACTGGCAGATTAGAGAGTGAGGCCCTACGTTTTATTTTTTTAAGAGGCGTTTTACAGGCGACGTGCGACCGCCGCTTTACCCAAATCTGTTAACTTGTTTATGAAAGCGGCGTTTGTACTTATTCCCCTTTTGTTCCTGCTCGTTCCCGATCTGCAGACCGCTTTAGACTGAATAATAACACACAAGCAGGACACGTGTAGACAGGAACACACACGGCTGTTGCTATAGAGATTGTTCATTCTGCTTTGAAACTGCACACGCGGTTTAAGACGCCAATATCAGACCCAGTCTCTCTATAGCAGCGTTTGTGTGCTGAAGTGGGGGGTGCAAAGACGAAGCAGATCGCACCGACGAGAGCAGAGTCAATGCAGCCGAATTTCCTGTCCATACACTAACCAGGGGGGCTCAACTAGAGTCCCCAAGGACCCCACCAACAGGTCAGGTTTTCAGGATATCCCAGCTTAGCACAAGTGGCTTTCGACTGAGCCTCTGATTGAGCCACCTGTGCTGAAGCTGGGGATATCCTGAAAACTAGATGGGGGAGTCCTTGAAGACTGGAGTTCAGCCCCCTGCACTAAACCACACAAGCCGTATACTGTAATGCAGTATTCACATGCGTGCGTCACACACACACACACACACACACACACACACACACCGTATAATGCAGTATTCACATGCGTGCGACACACACACACACACACCGTATAATGCAGTATTCACATGCGTGCGACACAGATATTCATTTGTTGGTAAAAATGATTTTTCAGACACTGAAAATAAAAACACAATTATGTTTAGTAGGAAGAGAAGTACAAGCCTGCATTCATTTGTGCAAGCTGTACGGGGTGGCCATTTGAAGAGGAAAACCCTAGTAACCTGAACATTTTGTAGGGGGAAAAAATCTATTTTTCCCTTAAGGAAATGTAGCTGCGCTTCTCTCTTTGCAAATTAAGCTTCATTTCTTTTTCTTGGGGGCCTCGGAATAGGACAGGGTTTTTCAATCATGTGTTTCCTCTACCCTTATCCCAAGCTGTCCTGTTAGAGAACAGGGAGAGAGGAGAAGCAGGGGAGGAAGGGGGGAGAGGCAGAGAAGGTAGGGAGAGGGGAGAGATAGAGAAGGGTGGGGGGGAGGGGGGAGGGACAGGGGAGGAAGGGGGGAGAGGCAGAGAAGGGAGTGAGAGGGGAGGGAGGAGAGGCAGAGGAGGAAGGGAGGGAGAGGGAGGGAAGAGGCAGAGGAGGAAGGGAGGCAGAGGAGGAAGGGAGGCAGAGGAGAAAGGCAGGGAGAGGGAAGAGGCAGAGAAGGGAGGGAGAGGGGGAAGGTTACCTTTTGTAAGTTCTTCTTAAACCCAATATCACAAAAATGGGAGGAGCGAGAAAACAAAACCCTCCCAAAAAAAACAAAACTCAGCTTAGTCAAATAAAAATGTATTTTACAGCCTTCAAATATTGATTTAAAAAAAGGCAGTCACCCACCAAGATGTGACCCCAAACAGGTCACGGCCATTAGTACATTTTGCCCCTGGGGGCAAACCGATTCCAATGACGCTCTGATCTGTCACAGATGTCTCATTGCTCTACAAATACACAAACAGTCCAACCCCATCACTTGTATTCTTAGACATCACTCGGCATTTTCATTCCCAAGTCGGATCCAGCCAGGCTCGTCCTGCTCGGCAGACACTTCGATGAATACACAGGGAGACACGCTCTTAAATTCTAGCCCAGGCCACTTCGTTAATTCTGTTTCCATTAAGTTAACAAATTGGGTCAAGTAACATTTAATTGGGCCCTGCTAATGTAGCCCCTGAGTAAAGCGAAGAGATGCACGTATCACATTAGCGAGCGGAATCACGCGGGTTGGCTTGTGCTACCTGGGAGTCAGGGGACTTCAGAAAGTAATGGTATTAATCAGAGTGCTGCAGCAGCAGCAGCATCCTTCTGTCCCCCAACCCCATCATTGCTTGGTGTAACGATCAGGTGGATGCAGGAAGCCCCCCCCCCCAGCATGACGTAGCATACCCTGCCTGTCATAGGGACCCTAGGGTTCAGAGTCACATGACGTGCAGGGTACAGAGGCACTCGAGGGGTTAAAAGGGTAGTTTGACCATGGAAACATGCAACTGGATCCCTTAGCGAGACTATCATCCTTACAGTAAATATCGGATATCAATGTTTCGATTTTTCGGATTCTGTCCAGTTCTCTACTACTTGTGGGTTCCCCCGTCCCCAGAAAAGTTAGTGTACTTAAAATAACACCAAAAGAAAGTAAAACAGGGCTATAAACATAAGATAAAACAATCTTATGAAAGATGAGCTCAAGCCTGCACTTCAAAGCCTTGCACTATTATGGAGACACGTGCAGGGGTAAACACAGGGAGACACGTGCAGGGGTACACACAGGGAGACACGTGCAGGGGTACACACAGGGAGACACGTGCAGAGGTACACACAGGGAGACACGTGCAGAGGTACACACAGGGAGACACGTGCAGAGGTACACACAGGGAGACACGTGCAGAGGTACACACAGGGAGACACGTGCAGAGGTACACACAGGGAGACACGTGCAGAGGTACACACAGGGAGACACGTGCAGAGGTACACACAGGGAGACACGTGCAGAGGTACACACAGGGAGACACGTGCAGAGGTACACACAGGGAGACACGTGCAGAGGTACACACAGGGAGACACGTGCAGAGGTACACACAGGGAGACACGTGCAGAGGTACACACAAGGAGACACGTGCAGAGGTACACACAGGGAGACACGTGCAGAGGTACACACAGGGAGACACGTGCAGAGGTACACACAGGGAGACACGTGCAGAGGTACACACAGGGAGACACGTGCAGAGGTACACACAGGGAGACACGTGCAGAGGTACACACAGGGAGACACGTGCAGAGGTACACACAGGGAGACACGTGCAGAGGTACACACAGGGAGACACGTGCAGAGGTACACACAGGGAGACACGTGCAGAGGTACACACGGAGACACGTGCAGAGGTACACACAGGGAGACATGTGCAGGGGTACACACAGGGAGACCGTTTTGGGGAAATTAAAACATGGCTTTATTTAGCCTGTCCCTTTAAACAATGCACAGCATACAAAAAAAACAAACAAACAGCCTATCCCTGGGCAAGGGCTAACTCACTTCCACAGTCCCGATCTGCAAGGCTGGGAGGAAAAACCCATTACCAGCCTCTCACCCCAAAGTCAAAAAGCAGTACCTCAAAGCAGGCGGCCCTTCAGGCCAGTCTCCGGGTCTGGATGGGTGTTTGTTGAGGGGGCCAGCCTCTGGTAGGTTCCTGGGTTTGCTGCACCCTGGCAGAGAGGTCTGTTCCCTTGGTGTCTTGAAATCAGCACACAGTAATCCTGTGTGCCCAAGAGTCTCTTGGTTAGTTCACAGCAGGGGGCTTTTACACTGGTCTGATTAACCAGGTGGAGACTGGTTAATGGCTTTTAGCTGCAATTAACCAGCTCCCTGCTGGATTCCTCAGACCACTGAGGCTTTTTAGTGAAGCCTCATTGAGACAGGGTTAATTCCCTGTTACAGAGACATTAAACAGTTTAAAGATATATATTTAAAATGCGCCGGTTGTTTTTAACCCTTTGGGAGTCCATAGACATAGGCACTATGGTACGGTCTGGCGCTTCAGGGGCCCGGTGACGTAGTAGCTACGACATTGCCTTTTCCGTGGTCTGTTTTCCAGGGGAGTTCACGTTCTGCACTCACGAAAAATCCCCCCCCCCCCTCCAAAAAAAAGTCAAAACGGATTGAAAGGAAAATCATTTACCAATTAAAGGTATTTGCTGGCTGAATTGTGCATGTGCGGGCGTCTTGTTCTCTTCTAGACTAACGCTCCGACTTCCATAATGTTCTCCCACATTTCCACTGCGGTCACTTGAACTTGCGTGAACCTGCCTAACACACACGTTTCAATGAACAGTCTTTGCACGGAGCACGGCCATGGATTCCTGTGTGTGTTTGTCACTGTGTGTGTGTGTGTGTGTGTGTGTGTCTGTGTGTATAGATATATATATCTGTCTCTGTGTGTCTGTCTGTGTGTCACAGTCACACACACTTTGGAGTGATGTCCGCCATCAGCCTTCTAGATCAAAGAAATATTTCAACATTTCCAACCACTCATAAAATGGAATATTTGGCTTCACGGCTGTACTCTCTCCCGCACAGGGGTCTGATCATGTAAGTAGCCATAACAAAATCAACACGTATTACGTATTCTTGGGTACTTTGATTCTGTGTTTTTTTTAAAATTGGGCTTTTGGGTGTAAACTAAAAAAAAAAAAAAAAAAAAATGTTATGAAAAATACGAAACCAACGTTAAATATTAGATCGTTCAATTTGCTAAACCAATAGCCCACATGCGCAATTGTGAATAATTAATGGTTATAAAACCACGATCACATACAGTAAGCACCCTCTCAAGCACGGTACAAAAGGCCATCACAGTATGGGAATTCAGAAATGTTTGGGATAAACACAAGACTATCCTAAATCTGAAAGTATTCAAGTTGAGTCTTTGGTTCCATAATGGCTGGAAACCACTGGGCCCACTCAGCCTTCCCAGTGTGCTGGGCTTACTGTAATGTGCGCGTTCTCATTTATACTGTACAGCTAGAAACATTTCCACAATGTGACTGAAAAGAACGTGAGAAAAAGCATTATTGCACGCTTTAATATTATCACTAGAAAACCCAACATATGTTCAGGCATGCATGTTAATACATTCATTTACTGACCATTTGCTTCAGGAATCAGAGCCTCCATGTCTTAGAGCAGGGGCGGCCAACTCCAATCCTCAAGACCTCTCAACAGGTCAGGTTTTAACGATATCTCTGCATCAGCACAGGTGGCTCAATCAGTCCCTGCTTCAGCACAGGTGGCCCAGTCCCAGCACAGGTGGCTCAATTTTCCACTAAGCCACCTCTGCTGAAGCAGGGATATCCATAAAACCCGACCTGTTGGTGGCCCTTGAAGACCGGCGTTGGCCACTCCTGGCTTAGAGCATGGATGAATTCAGTAGCGTACATAAAAACCCGGACAAAAATAAATCAGTGCTCAAAAGAAAGAAAAAGCACCGCTTATGCAACACTGCCTGAGGCTTAACATCTAGTTAAGAGCTTTTCAAAAACAAAAAGCAAGCGTGTGCATGTGTTGTATACCCACGTCTCTTTCTATTGTTTCCTGGCTCTGCTCATACTGAAACATGCCGGCTAACGATGCTCCTGCCTACACTTGTACAACACAGAAATAGGCCCAAATAAACCAGATGCAGCAGTCCTGTATCCTGGGCATCGCCCTTCTCGCTGCAATATTTACCATGGTAGCCCAAGACGCTAAATATTAAATAATGTAGGTTTTTTTTAACACTAGAAAGAGCAGGATCAGGGGTAACATACCAACATTAAATAGACTTAAACTCATAGGCTTCTGGGGGAGCGGGATTTGCTACTTTAAGGTCTCAAGCGTCTCCTTCATATTTTTATACATTGTTGAACACTATTAAAATTTTAAGAACATTTACATCGGTTGAATAATACGTGTCACAGCGTGGGGGAAATCTCCCAGCATAAACACAGCTGTAAGGACGGATAAAAGAAAGATGGCTGCCAAGGTACGTAGAAAACAGCTAGCAGTCCTATGCAGCAGTTATTTTAATGAGTGCTGTCCCTGCGTGCGCGGACATCTGGTATAACGGCATGTCCAGACACAAACTGTACAGGGACCGTTTCCTAAACCACCTGAAGCGGTCTTTGCAGACGACAGTCGCCGTGACACCTTAGCCCTAAGCAGGGTCAGTGCAGACTCTCTTAAACCGTTATAGGCAAACCGGTCTTGAAAAACCATTATGCAGGGATGTCTGTTTTAAGCTTGGTCCATACATACAAAGATGGAGTGGTTTCCAGTTACCAGCTGGAGAGCGTTCCCAAAATCAACCACGAAAAGGAAGTGAGAACATTGCACACGGAGAACGGATTGGGGGACACCGAATGGCTCTATAGCAAATGGCGATATCAAGGATACAGATTCATCAGGGGACACAAGCCAAAAATTACCAGAAATGCACCAAGAAGAAACCCACCACAGTCTGCAAACTGTATTAAATAAATAGTCTCACCCCGTGCATAAATGAACCAAAGTATCAGAGCAAACAGGTCAGTCTGCTAGTGAAACTAGGAAGTATTTCAGTCAAAATCACAAAATGGGCAGAGAGCTCAATCGCAAGCGTGTGAAACCTTCAGGAATCAAAACTAGTATTTTCTTACATATCCCATAGTGTTTATATTAACCAATTCCAGGACTTTTGAAAGCAAAATATATGAATTAGACAAACAAACAGTAATTAAGAGTGAGGCTATGTGCAAAAGTAAGTGAAACCCTGGTTCTATCAGCTAGATTAAAGGGGATAACTAGAATGCGGTGTTTAAATAATTATGGTATATACTCCGTAAACGACATTGCTTCAACTTTTACAAAGGTAAGGAGCGATGCGTTGTGGAGGCCAGCGGCAGAATGTTCAATACGTCTCTAGCGATTCCGCGCCATTGATCTAGATTTAGGGCGGCTTTTTGGGCTTCGGGTACTGTGAAGTGGAGCTGTCTGAGATCTTGCGCCACCTGGTTCGACCAAGTTTTCTTTGGAGCATTTCGGCCCACTTTTCAGCCTATGGGTCGTGTGGTGTTGAGGCGCTGGTGTGGTAGTCTGGTGATGTCCATACGGTAGATGTGGCCAAACCCCCTAAGTCTGTCGCTTAATGTACTGGTGGATTGGTTTTGACAGGCTAACCGAACATCTTCATTTTTCCATCTGTCTCGTAGCGTAATATGGAGTATGTTACGTGGACATCTTATTTGGAATCGTTCGAGTAGGTTCATATCGCTTTTGAGTAGTGTCCATGTTTCTGAGCCATACAGTAAAATGAGGCGTATAAAGGCGTTAAAAATTTGCATTTTTGTTACATTTGTCACGTCCGGTTGGACGTGACAAATTTAAACAATTAGGTAGATCTTAAGGTGTGCGTTTGGGAGGCCCCATCCTATATAAAGATCAGAAACTTTGTGAGTTTGGTCTTCACCATACAGGTGTGTGGAAACAAGTCAAGCCATGATCAAAAGAAATCTCGGAGGACCTTCATAAAAGCAGTTATTGATGCCCATCTCTCTAGAAAGGGTTACAAACCCATTTCTATAGATTTGGGGTGCCACCAATTCACTGTCAGACAGATAGTCTACAAATGAAGAAAGTTCATCTACCCAGGAGCGGTCACCCCACAAACAATAAATAAAATAAAACCTCCAAGAACTGGCAAATCATCCAGGAAGTCACAAAGAACCCCAGAGTAACATCCAAGGATCTGCAGGCCACTCTCGCCTCGGCTAATGTGAGTGATCATGACTCAACTATCAGAAAAAGACTGAACAAGAATGGTGTTCATGGAAACATAGCCAGGAGTAAACCACTGCTCTCCAAAAAGAACATTGCTGCCCGTCTGAAGTTCGCTAAAGAGCACATACATGATCCACAAGACTTCTGGAACAATGTTCTCTGGACAGACGAGTCAAAGGTAGAACTTTTTGGCCTCAATGAGAATAAATGTTTGCAAAAAAAACAAAAAAAAAAAACTATGTCCGAACAGAAGAACCTCATCCCAACCGTCAAGCATGGTGGTGGGAGTGTGATGGTTTGGGGCGGCTTTGCTGCCTGAGGACCTGAACGGCTGGCCATCATTAAGGCATAGGTCATACACGCCGCTTGCTAGCGAGAGTGCGAGCTCCTACCATGCTGTGCGGCTGCAGCACAAGCAATCCCCGCTCATAGTGCTGGCGGCGATGAGGGGGCGTGGCTATGACGTCGTGATTGGCTGAACTGCCGACGCTTGAAGACTGTCTTTTCAAAACGCGGTCGTGCCGTCGTGCGCGCATACTAGGTGCGGCCTCAAAGGAATCCTGCAATTTGTGCTTGGCGCATACGCACACAGTATGATTCCAGCCTAACACAACCATGAATTCTGTCTGCATTGTATCAGAAGATTCCAGAGGAGAATGTCAGGTCACCCGTCTGTCAGCTGAAGTGAAAGTGGGTCATGCAGCAAGACAACGATCCCAAACATACAAGCAGATCTACAAAAGAATGGCTGCAGAAGAAATTCCACCTTTTAGATTGGCTTAATCCAAGTCCGGACCTAAACCCCATCGAAATGTTGTGGCAGGACCTGAAGCGAGCGGTCCATGCAAGGAAGCCCTCAAATGTCACAGAGTTGAAGCAGTTCTGTAAGGGGGAATGGGCCAAAATTCCTCAGACCCGAAGTGCGAGACTGACCGGCAGTTACAGGACGCGCGCAGTTGAAGTCATTGCTGCTCTGGGGGGCGCCACCAGGCACTGAATCTAAAGCGTCGCACACAGATATTGAATGTTAAATAATTTGTGGATAAATAAATGTTGAAAAAGTATCATGTTTGTGTCATTTGTTAAATTAAATTAAGATCCAACAATATTTTAGTTTGAAATATGTGGTTCACAAACTTTTCGCGCATATGTTTGTGTGTATATCAGACGCGCTATTAGAGGGCTGGGGTTCCTTACAATGCATCTGATCTCAGACGCGCTATTAGAGAGGGTTGGGGTTCCTTACAATGCATCTGATCTCAGACGCGCTATTAGAGAGGGTTGGGGTTCCTTACAATGCATCTGATCTCAGACGCGCTATTAGAGAGGGTTGGGGTTCCTTACAATGCATCTGATCTCAGACATGCTATTGGAGAGTGTTAGAGCCCTGCAGAATTTCACAATATAATTATAGGGTTCCTTAACCCTCCCAAAAAGGTTGGAAACCAATTATTTAAATAGATTAAAGACCCCTGATCCTTAGATAGCAGTGTTTTGTCTACACATTGTACATTAGAGAATTCGCAAGAAAAGTGTGAGGGTCCCTGTATGTTATAAGCCCCTGACGTGGCAGCTCTCCTCAGGTACAGGGGCATCCTAAAAGGCAGCCGCAGGGTTAAAAAGCACTACCCCAGCAGTCTTGAGGATACAAAGAGTTGACAGCTGGCGGAATATGTAAACAAGAAACATCGCCTTAATAAGAGCTTGGGGAATAGAAATACAATTTCTGCATGTCACCGCAGAGCTTCTGGTAATGTTTCTAGTTTACTGACAATTCAATTCATAATAGAGTGTTTTATATGTGCTGCTGTCCACCTACTGTATGTACCCAGCACAGCGATACGCGTGCAAAACTACTTCCACCTACTGTATGTACCCAGCACAGCGATACGCGCGCGAAACTACTTCCACCTACTGTATGTACCCAGCGCAGTGATACGCGTGCGAAACTACTTCCACCTACTGTATGTACCCAGCACAGTGATACTGTATGTATCCAGCAGTATCAAGTCCTCAAGATCCCCAACCGGTCAGGTTTTCAGGATATCCCCGCCTCAGCACAGGTGGCCCAGTCAGTGCAGTCTTTCGGCTGAGCCACCTGTGCAGAAGCAGGGATATCCTGAAAACCTGACCTGTTGGTGGCCCTTGAGGAATGGAGTTGGCCGCCCCTGTACTATACAATATACCTAAAAGGAACTGTGCTTCTTGTACGCTCATTCAACACCAATACCTAGAAATAGGCCATGTGATGCCAGCGCAAGAGAACATTGTGATGTCAAAGGGGAAAATAAATTATATTATTTATAACAGGCACCCAACCCCAGCCATGCGGGGAGGGGGGGGGGGGGGTGGGGGGAAGCCCACCACAGGAAGGAAAGGCGCACTTGAAAGATGTGTCACGTGTCATATTACGCACCACAACTTACGACCCAGCTGGGGGAGGGGGGGGGGGGATGAGAAGTCTACTCAAGCTTTCCATTAATATTGCTCGAAGTTGCACCTCCGGTCCCAAATATACACAGCTCCCCCCCCCCCCCCCTCCCGCCTACTCTTGGCCGTTTAATCACTTTCGGACATATCCCTCTCGTGAAATTATTGTGGTTTGCGAGATTAAATACCTACGTTTCGACCGCTAAGGAAAACGGAAGAGAAAACCCGGTGTTAATAGTTTTTTTTGATTTTCGCCCTTCCAAAAACGGAAGGAACTTCAGCTTTAGGAGCGCGAGTAACCGCGTAAAGCCTCAGTCCCCCCAACCAGCTCCTTTTCCAATGTTTGCCGTTTTACAGGATTGGAACGTGTTGCTGTCTTGACGACATGCTGCTGGTTATTAAACAAGGCAAGTAACCGTGTGTGGTGTTAGACGGGAAAGAAGCGCAATCCTGTGCAGCAGGACAGAAAAAGAAAATCGTTTTATAAACCAATGTAACAATCGAATTGGCTTCCTTACATGAATCTCACCGCGCTACCAGCAGCGCAGCCAATGTCCCCTCTCGCAAAATAAAGTACTAGTGCATTTCTGATGGGTCTCAATTGGGGAAGTGTTTGTCCTTAACTCACCCAGGCCTTATCAGAGACCCAATAAAGATGAGGGGCTTTGCCAGTGCAAACTCTTGTTCAACACAGAGAGCAAATGAAACCCCTCCCAAGTCTCGGCTCACCATGTCTACATAACACCCTTTGGATGCCCCAGGGTGTAAGGACTACCGTATTCCCAAAAGTTTTTTCCGGCTCCGATGGCGTTCCGCGTCCCCTTGGATCGCAAGACGCGATCTGCCCAGTAGTGAAAACAGAGGCATCCTCTTCCGTACTTGTGTCGGAGAGGCCATGGCAGACCGGTACAGCGACCGCCCTCCCCCCCTCCTCGGCACTCACAGGGTTGGACAATACTTTTAGGAGGCAGACTTTGTGCGCACTGCCATCAGTACATTGTGGCCCTTGGAGGGGCTGCCTCTGTAGGAGTTGGCCGAGAACAAGCCTACTCCAAAAAAACCCCCACCCAAGTTGAATAACACAAAAGCTTACATATAACAGAGGGCTCAAACAAAACGAAAGTCAAAATCTTTCTTATAAAAAAGGGAAAAATAATATAAATGTTTATTTTCTGGGAATAGCGTCTGTATCATTTTTTTTTAATGTACCTACAATGTACTCAGCGCTTTACAACATTACAATGGTAAATAAAAGGGAATAAGTGCAACAGGTAAACACAAGGCACAGAGATCCCGCCCCAAGAGCTTACACTCTGTGCGCAACAAGTGCATTCTTATTCATTGAACCCATTTAATGCCAAGGGCTGTGGTTACAGTCCCATCCACCACTTCCTGGTCATAGGATTTCTCCCGCGCGGTCCCAACGCCATTCTGGCGATGGAAGGAGGCTGCTCCGCTTCCGTCCAGGTCGCGGTCTGCGCTCCATCACGATCTACCCCCAGGGAAACGAGCGTAGCGCCATGACGTACAGGGCACTGGTGTGGCGGACCTCCTGACGTACAGGGCACTGGTGTGGCGGACCTCCTGACGTACAAGGCACTGGTGTGGCGGACCTCCTGACGTACAGGGCACTGGTGTGGCGGACCTCCTGACGTACAGGGTACTGGTGTGGCGGACCTCATGACGTACAGGGCACTGGTGTGGCGGGCCTCCTGACGTACAGGGCACTGGTGTGGCGGACCTCCTGACGTACAGGGTACTGGTGTGGCGGACCTCCTGACGTACAGGGTACTGGTGTGGCGGACCTCCTGACGTACAGGGTACTGGTGTGGCGGACCTCCTGACGTACAGGGTACTGGTGTGGCGGACCTCCTGACGTACAGGGCACTGGTGTGGCGGACCTCCTGACGTACAGGGCACTGGTGTGGCGGACCTCCTGACGTACAGGGCACTGGTGTGGCGGACCTCCTGACGTACAGGGCACTGGTGTGGCGGACCTCCTGACGTACAGGGCACTGGTGTGGCGGACCTCCTGACGTACAGGGCACTGGTGTGGCGGACCTCCTGACGTACAGGGCACTGGTGTGGCGGACCTCCTGACGTACAGGGCACTGGTGTGGCGGACCTCCTGACGTACAGGGCACTGGTGTGGCGGACCTCCTGACACACAGGGTACTGGTGTGGCGGACCTCCTGACGTACAGGGTACTGGTGTGGCGGACCTCCTGACGTACAGGGTACTGGTGTGGCGGACCTCCTGACGTACAGGGCACTGGTGTGGCGGACCTCCTGACGTACAGGGTACTGGTGTGGCGGACCTCCTGACGTACAGGGCACTGGTGTGGCGGACCTCCTGACGTACAGGGCACTGGTGTGGCGGACCTCCTGATGTACACTGTATGACTACAGGGCACTAACGAGGTTACGACAAACCTTTACAGAACCCAAAGATGGGTTTTACCACAACGTTTTTCGTCCGAACGTCTGGAGTGAAAACTTTCAACTTCAAAAAGGAGCCGAGAGATTCCCACAACTGGCAATGCAACGCCAAGTCCCAATCCGAAACTAATCCAATACTTTTATCCCTTTGCAACTACATTAGTACATTAATACAATCCTACATTAATACAATCCTACATTAACACAATCCTACATTAACACAATCCTACATTAACACAATCCTACATTAACACAATCCTACATTAATACAATCCTACAGTATCAGACGTGTTTTGGTTCAACCTTCCCAAAAAAAAAAATCCATGTTCTGTGAATTTGATGCAATACCTTTTCCTAGAACTCCCCCCTTCCCCCCAAAACAAGGTTTCTCTATTTGTGAATAGCTTCTTTACAGAGAGTACTTTGTGTCGGGCTGTCTTTAGAAATACTAATCCTCAGAGTTTTGCAGTGGACTGAAAGATTTGGGCAGTTCCAGGCAGGAGTAGGGGGGGGGGGGGGGGGAGGGGAGAAGGGGGAGAATTGGAGCTGGGGCTTCAGGGGAACCACAATTATTCAGAATATTTCAACAGTCACGTCACTCGCAACCAGACGACGCTCATGGCTTTGTGCTAACAGAATGAGAACAGCATCTGGGGGCCCCGAGAAACCGCACGTGGGGGTCCTCAGAGTTCTGCTCTCCAATGCAGATCCAAAGTACTTAACCCCGTCGATGCCAGAGGGGTCCACAACACATGCCAGAGGTGGGGCTTGAATTATAGGAGTAACCCGACATAGCGACAGCCACCACAAATCAGTGGGCTAGAACAGGGGTGCGCAAAGATTTCTCCCTGCAGCCTGCTGCCCGCTCTCCTCCGGCGTCAAATGACGCTGCGGGGTCATGTGATGTCACGTTGACAGGGCAAAGCGACATCACGTGACCCCGCGTTGGCATTTGATGCTATGTTACCATGGCGACCCGTCACCAAAGACCAGGTAGGAGAAAGTTAGAGGCCTCATGCGGTCCCCCGGCATTTAGGGGAGAGCGCAGGCCCTCTGTAACCGCCCCCCCGTTTGCGCACCCCTGGGCTAGAAGACAAGCTCCCGAGAATATAGTAGGTCCCAGTTACTGATTTGTCGCAGGCACCGTTGGCCATCTTTACCCATGCTAGGAATCCCGAGGCTCATTAAACGCAGGTAATGTTGGGAGGGTCCAGGCGGTGGCAATAACGCAAGCATGAAGCAGCGAATCACCACGTTTAACCTCAAGAAAAGGGCTTTGTATTACCTCATTCCTTTTATTCAGCAGTATTGCCATGTACAACGGGACCAGCACGGCAGTCATTATAATATAAAGTCCAAAGATCACAGCCGGCGTTTAACGGGTTTGAACTCCATTCTGCAGATGAACCGGCGCTTTCAGCTACTAGAGGACTGGCTGAAAATTCTCATTTATATGTAACATTATCGGACACCGTTTTACAAACCCCCAAATACAAAGTGTAAATATACATGTGTATATACACATTTTGAACGTCATGTGATGTACAAAAGTTAACATAGATGAAGAATAAGCAGACCGTACATTGGCTATAATTACAATACACACGGGGAGACAACTATAGAAAGTAGCAGCTTTAAAACAAGAAGGGGGTAAATCAGTCTGATGCAGCGGTTTGGGCTGACCACCCCACTGACACCAAAAAGGCCTTTTCAGACTGTATTGAACCCACCCCCCAATTATTTTTAGAGAAAAAACTTCAGCAAATATTTTAATATTGCGACTATGACCCTTACTATATGTTCAATAAATTAGCAGATCAGCGGTATGTTTGTGTCTGTACTTTTTCACTGGAATGAGATAGAATGTATGTTTCCAATTGTAGAACCAGATATAAAACAAGATATAGGGGAAAAAATAAATAAAATAAAGTGACAAAAACCCTCCACTGTAAATAAAAATCCCTCATCTCAGACAGATCTGCAACCCTGCCCTTCCCTGTTATCTTAGTGCTTCCCCTGCAGCCAGGGATTCTGGGTAATGACATGCAAATGAGCACAGGGTCACCTTTGGCTTTTTATCCACTTTAACATGAAGCCCTATAAGCTTCTGCCTGCCGCATTACACAGCTTTTCATCGCAGCCTGTGTTCAAGTGCAGAGCCTGTAACCTACTCACAGACCAATTGTTTCGCTACCAAGTGCATGAATAAATACAGGCGATCCTCGCTATCCGTCATTTCACTTTATGACGAACGGATTATCCGACGCGGCACAAAGTAATTGGCGGGACGGATACGCCATTCGCCGCCGCCCATTAACATGGAATTCGCTTTACGAAGCTTTCACCGACGCTAGTTTCCGGAAAGGATTCCGTCAGACACCCGAGCACCGCCTGTATAGGAGGAGGAGCAAGGAGAAATTAAAAATACCCTTATTATTCGGATTGCCTGAATTTCACAAAAAAAACCTTTATAAAGAAGTAATATGCCTTTAAAGAAATATTACACATTCCAACTAAGGGAGAAACAACGTCCATATTGTTATCAGCATGCTGCTCCATTATGGAGTTATTTGAATCTCTTGGCATGGCTTACCCTTAAAAAGCACAGCAAGCCGGTTTTATTTCCAGCATTAACACTCCCTGCTTTGCCCGGGTGAAGCAAACCTTTGCCCAAGACAGTAAAACGGCGTGCCTGCCAAGGGGTAACACAGGCCGAGACGATACACGTCTAGTCTCTACAGATCCAAATATAGGATCCACAAGAGTGCAAGGACAGAACACAGCAGCCAATAGGGAGGGAGCCTTAATCCGTAGGGGTGGAATCGGTTCAAAAGATTTGCGTGTGAAACCACAAAACAGAAGCCCTATGGAAATGGGTTTAATCTCCATTCAGTCATTGGGATTAATAAAATAAGCATTTCAAATCACACAGGAAATCGCTCCTATCGTTTCGTGACGAGCAAAAGGCCACCGGTTTAAGAACCAAACACACGTGGACTAGTAAATGGCTTTGCTTTGGTGCAGCAAAAAGATGAAAGGGTGGATCACTGCAGAGAACGTGGCAAGAACAACAAGTGTTATTTATGTTTTAACATAAAAAAGGTGCTATGTGACCCAAAACTGCCTTTGAGCTAAACATCTTGTAAAAGAGCGCAGCCAATTACAAGTGTTACTGAAGTTTGTTTTCCAAAAACATTTCTTGAAACCCTTCCGGCTTACAAACAGTATTAGTTTGTGGGTTGCCGTGGTGTCATCGAGACTTCCTTGCTGCCATTTCATCTCGCAGAGTCCACTGCTGGTCTCGTCCTCCGTGTATTGGATCTCCCTTCCAAGTGAGGGCAGTGACATCATCAGACTGGAATTAAAGCTTCATCGGATTGTATCAGCCATGGTTTTCTATCCCACAGTTCAGGGCTTTTCACGAGGATTTACAAAGGCCAAATACATTTAGGAGCTGCCTGACAGAGTACATGAGCAATGCCCCTTCCAATAAACAGTAAGGAAATAGAAGAAAGAAAAAAAAAGGTTAAGAGCAGATGTGTCTGCACAGCTAACCTTCGGCATCACCCCCAAAATAACACCAGGATCTTGGTCAAGAGATTTTTTTAATTGAAACAGTCAGTTAGCCCTTGGAGTCTCTTCATATGTTCAGCGCTCCACTGGAACTCATGACATGGTAGCTATGTTATGGGACACAAGAGGTTAAACCAGGCTTTCCCCGGAGCAGAACCGCAGCGCTCCGAGCTACAGGGCCCACTTTGCGTTTCTGAGCTATTTCGTCGGGCAATTCCCTTACTAGAAGTCTTGTCCGGGAGACAAAGACTCGGGGTCAGCGTTACTCTGGGGGCCAATAGAAAGCTTTGACATCATGCAGAGAGAGTGCATTGCCGCAGCCATCTTTTGTTGTAACATGGATATACTGGCAACAGTGACAAATGTTATATATCTCGGGTATCCTGAGGCTTTGCAAGCAATGGTTCAAATCCATGGGCATGCAAGGTAAAGAAAACAAACTTTCATTTTGGGGAAAGGATTGCCACTTTAACGGTATATCCTCAGCCATATAGAACTCAGTCTAAGTGGTAGGTTTTTGTTTGAATGGATTTGAAAGTGGTTTCACTAAACTCAATGCTTCTGTTGCCAGAGGGGCAGCAAGTACTGACCATACCATTACTTGTACAACACAAGCAGTCTTATCATCAGCTGCTGTACAAAGCTAAATATTTACACTCCAGTTGGAGGCATTTCCTGGGTTGCTCCGGTTCATTCATCCATGTTTGTAGCAGAGACGACTTCTTTCCTCTTTATGGTTACGCTCAGTGAACAAAGTCCGTGCAACCATTCTTTCAATGGAGGAATTAAAATGCGCTAGCGTTAAACCACGGGATACAATTCATTTGCTTACGTCACTGTATATACACTATAGGAGATGCGGATTATGCATGGTACTGCCAAATCAAAACGTGGTCATCGCTTTATTTGAATAGTGTGTAACCGACTACAGTATATACTTCCACTATGCTCGAGACTAACCAGACGTGCAAAACAACGAGTCCGAGACATCCATGATCTGCTCACTACTGATATATAGATATAGTGTCCACTGCATTAAATGAATATACCCACTTTGGGCCAAAGTACAGGTGATGTGCTGCGGTGTTACAGGCACCAGGATGAGTGTAACAATACCCCAGGATTCACTCGCTACCCCATTAACCCCTTGTATACAACAGACTACAGAGTAATGGGTCACAAAGTATCACAACCTGCATGGACACCCATCCCTCCCAACACCTAGTATAGGAAAGGCAGCGTTACAAACTGTTTGCTCTGTGAACAATTCAAAAGCAAATCTCAAACAAAGGGACAAAAACAGAAAAACAGAATTTGTGCTGGGGGTTTTTTTTTTTGATGGTTTGCAAAAAAGAAAGTTATATATGAAAATGTAAGAAGAGGTGACACACACACACACACACACACACACACACACACACACACGAACTACTGCCGTCAGCTACACCTACAAAGTAGAATAGTGCTCATTTTGCAAAAGGGTTACTGAAAAGTGAAATTAGCCCCACGTGGGTACTGAAAATATGCTGCGATACGTATTGTATGTACGCCCTGCATTGTTCCCAGCCAAGCAGACACACAGAGCATGCTTCCGCCGGCTCTCACACACACACACATGCCTCCCTGTAAACACTGCTCAGATTAGCCACAAGGCAACATGGAAACGTGTTTGGCCACAAAAGACTTCTAAGCAAGCTGCATGTGCAGACAGCGCGCAGGGAGAATGCAGATACGCCGTATATGGCCACCCTGACTCCGGCTGTTTTTGTATTCAGTGTATGTGTTGTTGCCACAGTTACCTCCGCTCCCTAGTGACAGAGCCGCCATCATTACATCATACCCCTGACTGCCTTCGCTGGGCGGCCAATTTGTACATGTTACCGGCTTAAAGACGCAGGATCTTGCAATGTGTTTGCAGCTAAACCAGCAGTGCACCAAACCACGGTGTCACCGATAAACACCGTTATACAGCCAGTAAACGGACAACGAAAAGGAGACTCGTGAGGTTTCAAAATAGTGTGCAAATCAATCTGTGAAAACACCTTCACTTAAATGTAACAAAATCAACTACACACCTATACTTCTAAAGCAGGGGGAGGGGAAGCACAACTCAAGTCTTCAAGAGCTATGAACAGGTCAGGTTGTCATGATATTCCTGCTTCAGCACAGGTGGCTCAGTCAAATGTACCCACTGTGCTGAAGGGACCTCCTGAAAACCTGACCTGTAGGTAGCCCCTGCACTAAAAGGATCACAGAAAAAGACTAAATTATAAACCCACTGATGTTTCAAGGTTTACGGAGACCGATAAAAACGCAGAAAACGCTCTTCCACGGTTTATTTTTTCTTCTGGTTTCCAAGGTTTTGGACTTGAAAACTGTGACCCAACTAAAACCATAAGCAGGCACGTGCAGAACAGGCACATATTCTGAGGGTACGGTACAATAAGGGAAATTTAAAGGCAAAGTTTAAACATACAGACACAGCGGCAAACAATGCAACAGTTTGGTCACCGTTGTTCTCTCCTTCCTCAACATTACAACGCGAGGCAGGGCTACGAGAAGCCATCTTTACACTATTTGTGTGAGCTACAACAAGGCTGCGCTTATAGTGCCGCTGACAGCAATGCCGCAGAAAAACAAATGCATTTCCGCCGTCGCGTGCGCTTATAGTAAGCGCAACGCAACCGATTGGTCGCGATCGCTGGAAATCATCTCTATAAACGTAGCCTTATGGTGAAGGCCAGTAAACCGTGATCTACCTAAATACACTTTGGAAAAGGCAGTTTAAGCCCTACGCCAGGGGGGCTCAACGCCAGACCAGAACCCCCCATCAACAGGTCAGATTATCAGGATATCCCAGCTTCACCACAGGTGGCTCTATCAGTCCCTGCTTCAGCACAAATGGCTCAACCACCTGTGCTGAAGCAGAGATATCCTGAAAACCTGACCTGTTGGGGGAACTTGAGGACTGGAGTTGGGCGCCCCTGCCCTACGGACCACATACTCCATACTCATGCGTGCGTCACCTTTATCAAGCAGAGCGCACACATCTGGGGTTTTTTGCACAGCTCAAACTGCCTCCCCGTAAGAACGTTGGAGAAAACGAGTGTGCACTTCACACACACAGAAAATAAGCGGTCTCCTCCATACCACCACAGTTACCATTATTATTATTATTATTTTAAACAGCTGACTCTCAAACGCAGGGCACAAATATAATAAAATATATTACAATACAGAATATTGGTCTTCAAATGTTGTGCAGGGATTAAGGCGGCTCCTTGAAAGAGTGAAGACAAACAAGATATCCTCAAACAGTTTCTAACCACACAGCTTCCTCTTAGTCATGTTCTCATTTGTAAAAACACACCTGCAGTGTTCTGCTTTGGAAATCCACTCGTATTAAAGCTCACATTGTGTGCCCTCTTATATCGTACGTAGTACGTTACCATACGCCATTATAAGCCAACAGCCATCACCGCAAAAGGTTTATGTTTATGCATTATTATTTAGGTCTGAAAGCAGCATTTAACGTGTATATATTCTGTGATATTTGTATATGTGCATTTGCACGTATCGCCTCAAATCTGCACAGCTGTTAAATCATCAGAAAGTCAGAACAAGAGCGTTATAAATGGTAGAGAAGTCAGATAGCGCTGTGCTTTCATATCACTGCAAAGCCAACATGTTGCCAAGTGGGACTAAGGCTTTAATTAACCTCCTCTCCTGGCAAGTGACGTTCGCAAGTCTCTCTGCTGGAACACACGGGCAGGCCATTGGTGCAAGATTTCGATACCCAATATTGAAGCTTATTGGCTCCTGGCCTAAGCATTTACAATAAATGATGTACAGTACACACATCTAGACCAGCACATGTTAAAGTCATGAGAACAATGTAAACATTCAACCATCAACCAGAATTACATTCAAATGCAACCCGTCCACTGCTGCATAAATCAGTTTATCTACCTTCCATATACCCAGTTGTAACAGGGACATGTTCCCGTTTACCCTATAAATACACAGGAGCAATGGTAACAAAATATTACACGGCAAGATTTTTATAAACAGTTTTGTCAATAAAGAGATTGCAGCCTTAAAGCAACACACACCTTACGGCTGGAAGTTGAAGCTTATTCTTGTTTAAAAATAAATGCTGACGACATTTCCAGACAGCGACACACCACCAATTAATAAGTCTATGTACCAATGCCTGCGATTTTAGCTTCTTCGGGGGGAGGACTACTCCAGTCCACCAGGGCCACGAACATGTCAGATTTTCAGGATATCCCTGCTTCAGCAAAGGCGACTCGGTGACTCAAAGACTGAGCAACCGATTGACCCACCTTTGCTGAAGCTGTGCTAAAATGGCTGTCTTCATCTGAGCCACTTGTGCTGAAGCAGCGGACCTGATGGTGGCCCTTGAGCACTGGAGTTGGCCCCTCCTGGTACAGGTGCAACGGGTCAGTACCTTACTGGGCTGGAAACATGTAGGGTGCAACAATGTGACAAGCACTGAAAGTGACAGAATTTGCAGAGAGCAAACGGATTGTGCGTAATGAGTCATGTTAACATTAAACAGCAGTGACAGGTGTAGCTCAGAACTGCTTACAGGGCACGAGTTCCCGCTGCAGTCTTACAATCTGCACCAAGGTATAGGCATAGTATTCAGACGCACGCCAGGAAGCCAAATGTGAAGGTCACTTAAATAAAAATCAACATGGCAAATACTTCAAGGTGAGATTCTGCAAACAGAATGCCGCATGTCTTCTCATTCTGGTATAAGAATAAAGTTACCACTTGCCGAGAGATAAAACCTTCAATAACAACTGTATGAAGGTTTCACTAATTGCTGAAATCTGCAATGTGTTTACTTTCTAAGTAAACCAGAATTATTGTGCTTTACAATTCGAACCATCACACACCAAGAAATAAAAGGTTTCTCGCCCATCAAACGCTCGCAGGGGGATTCCATGAAAGATCATCAGCTGAAAAACTCAGAACCCTGAAGTGGGCTCGAACATTCAGGTCATATCTGTTTTACACGTGAAAATGACCCGTGTAGCAGTGATCTGGAACAACCCCCCGACCTCCAACTGCTGGTTGGCAATCGAGTCCCACCATGCGGCCCCCACCCCCCTCCCGGTCTTACTATGGTCCCAGACGCACAAAGAAAAGAGACCCCAGAGATTCGAGCGATGAGATGCACGTGGTCTACCTGGATTAAAACCAAAGCAAAACATGGCCTAGCTTCTTCCCCCTCCCAACTCACCCCCATTTTCGGGAATCCAGATTTCCTGCCTGGATGCGCCCGTAACCAATTTGGTCAATTTCAGGACCTAAATATCAGAATGGTTGCGGATCTGCTGAGGAGGGATGAGGTACTGTCCTTCCAAGAGCTCAAAAATAAATTCTCCTCCCCCGACCTCCCCATTTTCAAATACCTGCAGGTAAGGCACTTCCTGCGAGCTCTATCCCCAAATTCTAAATTCCCAGCACAGACCAGATTTGAATCCCTCTGCCTAAAAGGGGAATATCAGAGAGGATTAATTTCTGAAATCTACAGAACGATCGAGGCTTCCCATCCCCTCCCCACTCCCATATGTATATGCAAAAACAGAGTGCCGACCTAAACCTACAAATCGACCTGGAGGATGTCTGGGAGGCCGCTTCCAAAACATCAATTTGTTCCATCACAAAAGAAAAAATATATAAAATCCTATTCCAGTGGTACCTCACCCGAGCAGACTGAGCCAGATCTTCCCCAGCACAACAGACTTGTGCTGGAGGGGATGTGGTCAAAGGGGGGACATGGCCCATATTTGGTGGTCATGCCCAGAGATCCAGAGGTTCTGGACCAGGGTCCAGAGACTCTTGATGGAAACCCTAGGACTGGAGATCCCCCTGGACCCTCTGACGTACGTGCTCGGAAAACCAATTGAGGACATCCCTGCCCCACTAGCCAGGCTGATCTCCGCTATTCTGACGGCCGCTAGATGCTCTGTCGCGGCGGCTTGGAAACACACGAAGGCTCCCCCCAGGAGAACAGTAGCAAATAGAATAGACACGGTCATGAACATGGAAAGGCTCACGGCCATGCTCAAACAGAAAATGCACCACTTCTACAAAACCTGGGAACCATGGCCGGGCCCGGGTGCACCGTCACTACTACAAGCCCTGATTCAAGTATGATACCCTGTGGCTTAGAAGGGACCAGAGACGTGCCCAACCCTCCCAATACCCCCCCCCCCTCCTTCTCCGTGTCGTTCCCATCTATCCACCGCCCCTTGTTTCTCCCCCTCTTCTTCAACATAAAAAGGAAAAATGGTTTATTGGGTATCTCAATCCGTTTCGCAGTCATGTGCCTATGACTTATTAATTAATCTCTGTTCAGCTCTGACTGTTTTCACTATCTGTACCTACCTTGTAAGATACCAATAAAGGAAAAAAAGATTAAAAAAAAAAAAAAATGACCCGTACACACGTGCTTGAAGCTCAAAGGAAACAGAACATGACATTCTGAGACTTAATCGGCCCATGAGGTTTCTCAAGACAAAGTAGGTGCAGCTGGATACTGAATGGCCGCAAAACGGAGCAAAATAACAGAAAATAAATATATATATATATATTCAAAAAATTAATAGATGATACCGTCCTGTGGCTAACGAAATGCCGGAAGAATAGATCAGTGTATCTCGAAAGCTCGCACAAATAAAAGCATTTCGTTAGCCACAGAACGGTATCATCTATTTATTTTTTGATTATTGAAGCTCGGCTAACACGGTACTGATTTATATATATATATATATATATATATATATATATATATATATACATACATACATACACATATACACAATATATATTATCTTTAACTGTGCATGCAATGTCTTGTATATAATGTATGCCCTGCTCATTATGTAACTGTATTTGTAACCATGTATTATTTGTCTTAACTCTGTGCCCAGGACATACTTGAAAACGAGAGGTAACTCTCAATGTATTACTTCCTGGTAAAATATTTTATAAATAAATAAATATATATATATACACACATACATACACAAAGAAATATGAATTGAACAGCATTACCTTAATTGCAAAAAATATATATAAGTCGACGTCAATAATTTTTTCATCACAAAGAATCATTGACTAACACACACAGCCCCTGTAACCTCAGAACCCAAACTCACCACACACATATACATGTCAAAAAGGAGTGTTACTGAGATTGTAACCAAGAATCATTGACCAATATATGTGCAACAACACTTTACTAGCTGGCAACAGATGTACACAGTCTGTCAATAATCACAAATTCCTCCTACATAGAATACAAAAGACAACAAACAAAACACGCACACAGTGACTACAGCCACATGGGAGGCAAGATGAAGTGCCAAGGTATTTCAAAACTTCCCCCAGAGGGGCTGCAACACGTTGCTGGTGGTGAAGGGGTTAGCAGAACACGTAGCTTGCATGACATGGTCACAGGTTGGACTGTATCCAGGTTAAAAGCAATGCAGCACATGAGGTTTTAATATCAGTAATGGTGCAGCCGCATGTAAATATTCCCACTCTTCCCTGGCTGGGCCATCTGATACCTCCAGCATCCCAAGCGCATTTATAAGCCACAGGCCGTGGCCTGGTCCAGCTTGTAAGAAAGGTCAACTCTGCCACAGTCCGAGGCAATGATCTAGCACCCCTATAAAAAGGGAAATGAACTTGCACAAGGCAAGACCGTTAACAGCTATCCTAATTAACAACAAAGTATGCAGATTAATAGCCAGCACAATAAGGATGTCTAGAAACATTTCAATGATAATATATTCGTATGAGATCCTCCGCAAACAGGTATACAGAATAGGGGGGGGAGGGGGGGAGAGGGGGGAAACACACAACATGCCGGTCTTTTCCGAGGGAATGTTCCTTACAGCACACTAAAGCAATCGTATGCAATAATTAATTAGCTAATGAAACCTTCACGCGTGTCTGAAAAGCAAGGCTGCGTAGGGTTGCAAACAGCAACAAACATGAATACAAATCATGACATAGCACAAGAAAACGATGAGTACGTCCATTAATAAACACAGATAAATACGGATCACGAGAACACTGCAAACAGCATTTTGCCTACTACGCTCTTGCCTCACCACGTGATGCAGCCAATGAATGGATGAGTGTTTCCCATGGAAGCATGGGGTCTTATCCCAGCCAAATGTTTTTGTTTTGGTGGCTTGTGACATCTCCCCGGAGCCTCCGGCCAAAATGTGTAAACTGGGCCTGCAAACACTCGCAATGATTTCCATAAAAGGCATGGCAGCTTGAGCAAACACAAAACCAGTGTTTTCATCAACCGTGTTCAAAACGTGGCTATGGGTGTGATGAAACCAGAACACTTCACTCAACAATATTTAAATAAAATTTGAAAAAAAAAAAGTGTCAAGAAATTCCAAACATGGGCAGGAGGAAACCTGTATGAATAGCACAAGCCTCCCCCCCCCCCCAAACCCTTCTCAATAATCTGGATCATACACTGAACACAACCATGCCATGTACAAAGAGATTACAATGACTTTGTCCCCAAGACCCGGAGTTCAGCGTACATCGCACCACCGCAATCTCAAGGCCATATACTGATTTATTTTGTCATTGTCAAACCCCCTTTGAAACACTGCCCCCTCCCCCCACTCAGACATACATATCATGATTACCCCACCACCTCAATGACAGGATCTTAACTGTCCACGTCCACAGACAGGCTCACACCTTCCACAATCCATGACTAAATTGCACCCAATACCCATCCAACCCCAAATAAACACATCCAATACCTATCATTTTCCATCAACCCTTTAAACCATGGTTGTCAATGTCCTTACAGATGTCATTCAGCCCAAGAATGTTACCTCCAAAAATCAATGTTCACTCCCTTCACCAACACCCCACTAACCCTGTTCCTAATATTACTCAAATACTAACCTTACTCCATATCTGTCACCCCCTCCTTCTCCTGTCATTCCCCCCTCACCCCCAGTAACCCCTTTCCATCACCCCCTCTTATCCCCCTGTTACTCCTCCCCCTGTCCTGTCACCTCTCCCACCCCACCTGTCACCCCGTGACTCCTCCCCCACTCCCCATACCCCGTGACTCCTCCCTCACCTGTCATCCCCATGACTCTTCCCCCCTAACCTGTCATCCCCCACCCCTCCTCACCTGTCATCCCCCTATGACTCCACCCTCTCACTGGTCATCCCCCACCCCCATGACTCTTCCCCCAATCACAGTGACTCCTCCCCTACTCCCCGTGACTCCTCCCTGATCATCCCCCTGTGACTTTCCCTCTCACCCCCCTATGACTCCTCCCTCTCACCTGTCATCCCCCACCCCTCACCCCCGTGACTCCTCCCTCTCACCTGTCATCCCCCACCCCCCTGTGACTCTTCCCCCCTCACCTGTCATCCCACACCCCTCATCACCTGTCATCCCCCTATGACTCCTCCCTCTCACCTGTCATCCCCACCCCCCTGTGACTCCTCCCTCTCACCTGTCATCCCCCACCCCTCATCCCCGTGACTCTTCCCCCTCACCTGTCATCCCACACCCCTCATCACCTGTCACCCCCATGACTCCTCCCTCATCTGTCATCCCCCTGTGACTCCTCCCCCTCACCTGTCAACCCCCCCCTCACCTGTCAACCCCCCCCCTCACCTGTCAACCCCCCCCTCATCTTCATGACTCCTCCCTCACCTGTCATCCCCCTCTGTGACTCCTCCCCCTCCATGTGACTCCTCCCCCCTCCTGCTTACAACCTGCACCATGTGTCAAACACAAACAAGGCCGCCCACCCCCCCCAAAAAAAAATAATATATATATATAACTCACACTCTGGGCAGCTGCAGCGCGGGGGCCCCCCTCCTCTGGAACACCCCGTCCACGAACACCCCGTTCTTCCCCAGGCAGCGCAGGTAGAAGGCCTCCTCCTGCTGCTCCCCGGCCTCCCCCTGCTGCTGCTCCCCCCCGGCCTCCTCCCCCGCCTCCCCCCCGGTGGTGAAGATCTCCAGGTGCCGGCGGGAGATAAAACTCGAGTGGCCCATGCTCACGTCCACCGAGCCCTGCGACGAGTTGCGGCCCACGGTCACCGAGCGCTTCTTCATCAGGTACTGGAACTCGCGGCCCTCCAGCCGGGCCACGGGCGCCGCCATCTTTAATCCGGGGGGTGGGGGGGAGGGGTGTTTATACCACACCGGGAGGGGAGGGGGGGTAACGGAGGAGGAGGAGGGGGCTGCGCCGGCTCCGGACCCCACCACAGCCGCCAGCGGGAGAGAGAGAGGGAAGAGAGAGGGCGCAGCCTAACCTGGCGCGCGCGCAGCAACGCACTGGCAGCCAATGGGGAGGGAGGGTGAGGCGGCGGGGAGAGGCGGCGGCCAATGGGAAGAGAGAGGAGGCGGGGCTTATTGAGGGATGGCTGTCACAGTGAAGGGATAGGAGGGAGGGACGTGGCCGCAAGGCTCGGTTGAGGCGTGTGTGGCCGAGGGAGGCCGGTAGGGGGAGCCCGCGTGCATGGCTGCTGCACACACAGCATGGGGACACTTGTTATTATTGTTATTATTATTAATTCTTGTTGTTTGTTGTTATTATTATTGTTTTGTTGTTGTTGATATTGTTATTTATTATTATTATATATTATTATTAATATTGTTATAAATTATTATTGTTATGAATATTGTTGTTGATGTTCTTATTATTGTTACTATTGTTGTTGTTATTATTATTAAACACACAGATACCCAACAAGCTCTGAAAACCCCCTACATTACCACAATATATATATATATATATATATATATATATATATATATATATATATATATATATATATATATATATATATATATATATATATATATATATATATATATATATGTGTCAAAATGAGTGCTAGTGGGCGTGGCTAAATATGTATAATATTATTATTATCAGGAACAATATTACTACTATATGTAACCATGTCCCCTACTCTGCCTCCTGTGCAGGGATCTGCTCGGTTGTCTGGCCGGAGCTCAGCGCAATTGGGCGGCCATGTTGATCAGATGCGCAGTGCAGCGCATGCGCAGTGTCGGGACTGCGGCAAACATCTTGGGACGGCTCCGCAGACACGGGGACTACAAGTCCCAGGATCCTCCTCGTCATGATGTCACTGTAAGGAATCCGCTCCGCGGTTTACTGGTTGCCTTACCTTGCAGACCGGTGCAGTCCTGGAACTCTTCACCTGATATTACTGCAGCCTGGATTCACTCACCAAAGCTATACTGCCATACACTCCCTCTGGTATCTACTGCAGCTGTGCAATCTATCACTGCAATCCAGCCTTGTATTCACTTATTGGAGCAGGACCTTCACACCCCCCAGCCGGGGATTGGTCCGCTGGCCTTTAAGTACTATGTTCCCACAATGCTCCCTGCCGAGCATAGTCCTTACCGGATGTCACTACCTGTTCTGCCACAAGCTCTCGCTTGTTCTCCTATGCTGATACGGAGGTTTCCCCTGCGTCCTTCAGCTTCCTTCTCCTGTGCTGAAGCGGAGGTTTCCCCTGCGTCCTTCAGCTTCCTTCTCCTGTGCTGAAGCGGAGGTTTCGCCCTGTGTCCTTCAGCTTCCTGTTCTCCTGTGCTGAAGCGGAGGTTTCGTCCCTGCGTCCTTCAGCCTCCTGGATTCCTGCACTGAAGCGGAGGTTTCGCCCCTGCGTCCTTCAGCCTCCTGGATTCCTGCACTGAAGCGGAGGTTTCCCTGTGTATCTACAGCTTCCTGGTTCCTGGGGCCTACTCTTTCCCTAATCTAGAGAGGCCGTGTCCTGGTTCCTGCGCTGCAACAGAGGATTCCCTAGCCCGCTCAGGACTCTTGCGCTGTAGCACTGGTTTACCCGTGCAGCTAGGCGGTGTGTAAATCTGGTCTGTCTTCCACCTCCTGAGACCAGTACCATGGGCCATGGTCGCCGCACACGCAGAGGCCACCCCTGCGCTCCTAAGCTGAAGCGGGGCTTTCCTGACTCCCTGTTGCCGAACTCCTGCTTGGACAATGTTTATTCTGACGTCTCCTGCCCTGACCCTGGCTTGTACAACGAAGATGCTGTCTTCTCCTATCCTGATCCTGCTACGTATGACTACGAACTGCACAATCCGGATCAGCCGGCGCGGTCTAAGGTCGGTGCTTTTACAACCCCACCTCAGCCTCGCGGTCCGACCCTGGTTTGTGGCGAGCACAACCGTGACAGTCACATAGCATCTGGTTACCATGGCAACGCGCCGTCATTGGACGCCGCACAGCCATGTTCACTGCAGTTGGAGGGGGGAATTGCAGGAGAATAACGGAGAATGCCGGAGACGACGGCAACCCGTAGCCCGAAGGTAAGTGCCTGAAATCTGGAGTCTCCGGGTCAAAGTGTGTGTGTGTGTGTGTATATATATGTATATTATAGTCTTATTAATATGAGATGACAGGAGGGTGTCCGCCGAGGTGCCTGTCTGAGCAGAGGGGGTCTGCAGGAAGGTGTCCGCAGAGGTGCCTGTCTGAGAAGAGGGGGGCCTGCAGGAGGTGTCCGCAGAGGTGCCTGTCTGAGAAGAGGGGGGCCTGCAGGAGGTGTCCGCAGAGGTGCCTGGCAGACGCAGTCTACTATATGTCGGTAAAAGGTATGCCCCCTCTGACAGGCACCTCTGTGGGCACGTTTAACAGGCCCCCTTAAGCCTCCAAGGCAGCAGGTATGAACACATGTCTCTTCTTTTCCCCTTCTTTCCTTTCGTCCCCTCCTTCCCCCTTCTCCCCCCTCCTTTCCCTCTCCCCCTCCTTCCCCTTTCCCCCTCCTTTCCCTCTCGCCCCTCTTTCCCCCCTCCTTTCCCACATTCCTCCACCTTTTTCCTTCTTTGCCCCCCTCCTTTCTCCCTCCCCCTTCTTTCTTTCCCCCTTCAAAATGACAAAAACAAAACACACAGCGCACCAGAAGTGAATAGTAATATGTGTAATATAAAAACACACAACAAATACATGAACTTACATTTTTTAAGAAAATAAAAGTGGGCTCCACTCCCCCACGGGTCTGCCGCCTCTCCAGGAAGAAGAGGCATTTTATAATAAAAAATATTCCGAGAGCCGCAACACATTCATGAATATTACACCCCCCCACACACTAATAGGTATATTGTACACACACTAATAGGTATATTCTGTGTAATCATTAACATACAGCACAATATGTGGGTAATAAAATACATCTCACAATAATAAATCCCTTTATTTAGTTTTTTCATACATACACATACCCTCCCCAAAAAACACATACCCCCCCCCAAAAACAAATATATATATATATATATATGTATATGTATATGTGTATATATATATATATATATATATACACCAATATAAATCTAGGGGCCCAAGTCAAATTAAAGGAGCAGGACCCCCCATTAATCCCCACATCTCACCCCCTCCTCCCCCCCTCATTAAACCCCACACCGCATTATGTGTTGGGATATGGGGAGAGACAGAGGGGGGGGGGGGGGGAGAGAGAGGAGGGGGGAGGAGAGAGAGTGGGAAGGGGGAGGGGGGAGGGGAGAGGGAGGGGAGAGAGGAGGGGAGGAAGGAGAGAGTGGGGGAAGGGGGGGGAGAGAGAGGTGAAGGAGAGAGAGTGGGGGAAGGGGGATGGGAGATGTTTCAACCATCGGCAGAGATGTCCAAGACCCTCCACAGTCTGCTACCCCATGCACTGTGTCACAGATGTCTGTGAGTGTTATTAATCTTTTCAATTAATTCAGTAAAGTTTTGCACTGCACTATGTCTCTCTCTATCGTTCTGAGCTCAGATAGAGGAGATTCGCGTGACCAGCTACCTGTGCCAGACACCCCATCGAAGCCCTTCTTATCCATTGCCTGATTTTCTGCTACCCCTGGGAGTGTAACCGCTTATTATCTTGGTCATATATTTTGGTGTCATACAATGTTGCACTATTTTTGTGTGCCCTTATTTTCATATACGCTCTGTGAAATTGCACCCCTGGTTTGGTTGGGATACTTTGTAAAATGGTACACGGTCTACACCATAAGATCACAGGACCTCAACGTGTACAGCTTGGAGGAGAGGGGAGAGGAGGGGAAATGATTGAAACTTTCAAATATATGAAGGGTTTCAACGAACGACCGTTCCGAGAAAGAGAAGGGCTAGAACAAGAGGCCATTCTCTGATGCTGGGGGGTGGCCGGCCAAGGGGAAATATGGGAAAGTATGTCACTGAAAGGGTGGTGGATCCACAGAATGGCCTCCCGGCAGAGGTGGGAAAGGCTAATACAGTAAGGGAATTAAAAAATGCAGAGGGTCATATAGACTGAAGTTTTACAGCAGAAAGGACAATTGGATGTCACATGGTTCCGATGTGGTATCAAAGTCTACGTTTTTATGTAGAAAACTCTTATATAGGTGGCACTTCAATATAAGGAAAGTAATTATAGGGCCGCAGTAAACTGACAGGGCCCTTACTTATTCTGAGACCTTACATTGATGCTGTCAGTGTTTGGCCATAGATATAATAAAATCCTAACAATAAGACTATTACATAATGAAATGACTTATAGTGGGGGGAGGGGGGTACCGTTCCCATGCAGCGCTAAGGAAGGGCACAACTTTAACGTACCACTTGAGAGCATTTAGTTTGTGTAGAGATAAAAGATTTAAAATACGCGGGTTATCAAAGAAAATGGTGCACTGGATAGTGGGTGTGGGGATAGTGCCCTCTAGTGGTAGAGTGGCAGATTCTCTCTCGTCCATGTTAAAGGAAAAGGGGATCGGTCGGTGAGACGGTCCCATTAACGTCTATAAGGCCAGTGATGTGAACTATCAGTGAGACAGACTCCAAATCAGTGAGACAGACTCCAAATCAGTGAGACAGACTCCAAATCAGCGAGACAGACTCCAAATCAGCGGGACAGACTCCAAATCAGCGGGACAGACTCCAAATCAGCGGGACAGACTCCAAATCAGCGGGTCAGACTCCAAATCAGCGGGACAGACTCCAAATCAGCGGGACAGACTCCAAATCAGCGGGACAGACTCCAAATCAGCGAGACAGACTCCAAATCAGTGAGACAGACTCCAAATCAGTGAGACAGACTCCAAATCAGGGGGACAGACTCCAAATCAGGGGGACAGACTCCAAATCAGGGGGACAGACTCCAAATCAGTGAGACAGACTCCAAATCAGTGAGACAGACTCCAAATCAGGGGGACAGACTCCAAATCAGGGGGACAGACTCCAAATCAGGGGGACAGACTCCAAATCAGTGAGACAGACTCCAAATCAGGGGGACAGACTCCAAATCAGTGAGACAGACTCCAAATCAGTGAGACAGACTCCAAATCAGTGAGACAGACTCCAAATCAGGGGGACAGACTCCAAATCAGGGGGACAGACTCCAATTCAGGGGGACAGACTCCAAATCAGGGGGACAGACTCCAAATCAGGGGGACAGACTCCAAATCAGGGGGACAGACTCCAAATCAGGGGGACAGACTCCAAATCAGGGGGACAGACTCCAAATCAGCGGGACAGACTCCAAATCAGGGGGACAGACTCCAAATCAGGGGGACAGACTCCAAATCAGGGGGACAGACTCCAAATCAGGGGGACAGACTCCAAATCAGCGGGACAGACTCCAAATCAGCGAGACAGACTCCAAATCAGCGAGACAGACTCCAAATCAGGGGGACAGACTCCAAATCAGGGGAACAGACTCCAAATCAGGGGGGCAGCTCCGGGGACGGTAACTTGCAGATATCGGACGGCTATTAAGTTGATAAGGTACACCATGTTTTTAAAAATGAACCCTGGGACCCATTACAAATGGATTGTTACTTTGTAGAATCGCAGCGAACTTATTCTATGTTAAATACCACTGTACCCAGTGACGGGACAACCAAAGGGGCAGCCGGTCCAGCCGCACCAGGACCCTGAGCGCTGGGGGCCCATCTCCCCAGAGACAGAACAGCGTTCCGTAGCGCTCTCTCTCTCTCTCTCTCTCTCTCTCTCTCTCTCTCTCTCTCTTTCTCTCTCTTTCTCTCTCTCTTTCTTTCTTTCTTTCTTTCTTTCAATACTGGACACCTGGCACCCTATATAATATTCATATTAGGGTTGGCAATAGAAACAATTAAACGCGGCGCTATCACACGGGGTCGAGCACGGACAGGCTGGTGTGTGAACATTTGTTTGAACATAGTGCCAGACAGTGTTTGTTAAGTAGTCGGTGCATGGCTCTTCCTACCAGAAGGTGAGGTATGGGCAAACAACTGATAATCAGTAGAAAATAAGGCTTTGAATTAAATTGGAAATAGGCAAATAGTTCTTATTGTCCTTCCATTTTTCGTTTGAGCCCAAATAACCCGGCTCTTTTGACATTCACAATACTCCCGTTCTGTGCCGGGCAGAATAAGTGGTCAGCAACCCCAGTACCCAAACATGCCCACTGCACGCCTCTGCAGCAAGCGAAGGATTCTGGGAGCAATTGTTTCCTGGATTGACTTGGTCTGCCACAGAATGCTAAGAGGCAGAGCTGGCGTCCCACAACAAAGACCAACAGGAAGAATTTCAGTAACAAAAAAAATAAAAAGCCATAATCATGGGGATTTGGGGGGGGAGGATTTGGGGGGGAGGATTTGGGGGGGATTCCAACGGCGGAACGGCTGTGGCAGAGGGTCCGTCTGAGCAAAGCGGCGGCGCCATCTGGTTACGGCGAAACGCCCACGTCCAAATGTTCCATTCCACCGGGGAATGAGCCCGTTAAGGCCGTGAGCCCCACTACTTTGCACCCGCGGCACTAGCGGCCATTAACTCTTTCCCTCCCCCCGTCAATGTTTTGTCTATGAACTGTTAACTCAACCAGAGACCATTAATACCTTGTATTGTGCTCCAGGTCCCATTGGCAGTGAAGGGGTTAGCAATAATTCATTGTTCCTGACAGTGTACCGTCCAATAGTCCAATAGTACTGATACAATGACCTCCTGGGTCCACTTCATAGGCCAGCGCTGTAACGTCCAGCCTTCGCTCAATGAATAGTGCCCTCTAGTGGATATTTTGAGTGAAGCGCTTGCACATATTCTATCTTACATAGCCCTGATAATAAATGACGCGCTGTAAATGGAATAAACAAAGAGCTTACAATCTAATTTTCTTTCCTGAGCCTCTGGAAGAAAGAATGAGGTTTCCCCAGATTACAAGGAACGGACGCCGAGATTTAAAGTAATGTCACTTATTACCGTAGCTTAGTGACATTCCCTCATCCCATCCTCTCCAGCCCGTGTCTCCCCACTGCTGGATGAAGTCTCCCCAGTGATCCCCCAGGTCCTGCGGTTACAGCCTCTCTTCTCCACGTCGCTCCCACACATTCCCTCATCCCATCCTCTCCAGCCCGTGTCTCCCACTGCTGGATGAAGTCTCCTCAGTGATCCCCCAGGTCATGCGGTTACAGCCTCTCTTCTCCACGTCGCTCCCACACATTCCCTCATCCCATCCTCCCCAGCCCGTGTCTCCCCACTGCTGGATGCAGACTCCCCAGTGATCTCCCAGGTCCTGCGGTTACAGCCTCTTCTCCACGTCGCTCCCACACATTCCCCCATCCCATCCTCTCCAGCCCGTGTCTCCCCACTGCTGGATGAAGTCTCCTCAGTGATCTCACAGGTCCTGCGGTTACAGCCTCTCTTCTCCACGTCGCTCCCACACATTCCCTCATCCCATCCTCCCCAGCCCGAGTCTCCCCATTGCTGGATGAAGTCTCCCCAGTGATCCCCCAGGTCCTGCGGTTACAGCCTCTCTTCTCCACGTCGCTCCCACACATTCCCTCATCCCATCCTCCCCAGCCCGAGTCTCCCCACTGCTGGATGAAACCTCCCCAGAGATCTCCCAGGTCCTGCGGTTACAGCCTCTCTTCTCCACGTCGCTCCCACACATTCCCTCATCCCATCCTCTCCAGCCCGTGTCTCCCCACTTCTGGATGAAGCCTCCCCAGTGATCTCCCAGGTCCTGCGGTTACAGTCTCTCTTCTCCACGTCGCTCCCACACATTCCCTCATCCCATCCTCTCCAGCCCGTGTCTCCCCACTTCTGGATGAAGCCTCCCCAGTGATCCCCCAGGTCCTGTGGTTACAGTCTCTCTTCTCCACGTCGCTCCCACACATTCCCTCATCCCATCCCCAGCCCGTGTCTCCCCACTGCTGGATGAAGTCTCCCCAGTGATCCCCCAGGTCCTGCGGTTACAGCCTCTCTTCTCCACGTCGCTCCCACACATTCCCTCATCCCATCCTCTCCAGCCCGTGTCTCCCACTGCTGGATGAAGTCTCCTCAGTGATCCCCCAGGTCATGCGGTTACAGCCTCTCTTCTCCACGTCGCTCCCACACATTCCCTCATCCCATCCTCCCCAGCCCGTGTCTCCCCACTGCTGGATGCAGACTCCCCAGTGATCTCCCAGGTCCTGCGGTTACAGCCTCTTCTCCACGTCGCTCCCACACATTCCCCCATCCCATCCTCTCCAGCCCGTGTCTCCCCACTGCTGGATGAAGTCTCCTCAGTGATCTCACAGGTCCTGCGGTTACAGCCTCTCTTCTCCACGTCGCTCCCACACATTCCCACATCCCATCCTCCCCAGCCCGTGTCTCCCCACTGCTGGATGAAGTCTCCCCAGTGATCTCCCAGGTCCTGCAGTTACAGCCTCTCTTCTCCACGTCGCTCCCACACATTCCCTCATCCCATCCTCCCCAGCCCGAGTCTCCCCACTGCTGGATGAAGCCTCCCCAATGACAGGTCCTGCGGTTACAGTCTCTCTTCTCCACGTCGCTCCCACACATTCCCTCATCCCATCCTCTCCAGCCCGTGTCTCCCCACTGCTGGATGAAGCCTCCCCAGTGATCTCCCAGGTCCTGCGGTTACAGCTTCTCTTCTCCACCTCGCTCCCACACATTCCCTCATCCCATCCTCCCCAGCCCGAGTCTCCCCACTGCTGGATGAAGCCTCCCCAATGATCCCCTAGGTCCTGCGGTTACAGTCTCTCTTCTCCACGTCGCTCCCACACATTCCCTCATCCCATACTCTCCAGCCCGTGTCTCCCCACTGCTGGATGAAGCCTCCCCAGTGATCTCCCAGGTCCTGCAGTTACAGCCTCTCTTCTCCACCTCGCTCCCACACATTCCCTCATCCCATCCTCCCCAGCCCGAGTCTCCCCACTGCTGGATGAAGCCTCCCCAATGATCCCCCAGGTCCTGCGGTTACAGTCTCTCTTCTCCACGTCGCTCCCACACATTCCCTCATCCCATCCCCAGCCCGTGTCTCCCCACTGCTGGATGAAGTCTCCCCAGTGATCTCCCAGGTCCTGCGGTTACAGCCTCTCTTCTCCACGTCGCTCCCACACATTCCCTCATCCCATCCTCCCCAGCCCGTGTCTCCCCACTGCTGGATGAAGCCTCCCCAATGATCTCCCAGGTCCTGCGGTTACAGCCTCTCTTCTCCATGTCGCTCCCACACATTCCCTCATCCCATCCTCCCCAGCCCGTGTCTCCCCACTGCTGGATGAAGTCTCCCCAGTGATCTCCCAGGTCCTGCGGTTACAGCCTCTCTTCTCCACGTCGCTCCCACACATTCCCTCATCCCATCCTCCCCAGCCCGTGTCTCCCCACTGCTGGATGAAGCCTCCCCAATGATCTCCCAGGTCCTGCGGTTACAGCCTCTCTTCTCCATGTCGCTCCCACATTCCCTCATCCCATCCTCCCCAGCCCGTGTCTCCCCACTGCTGGATGAAGTCTCCCCAATGATCTCCCAGGTCCTGCGGTTACAGCCTCTCTTCTCCATGTCGCTCCCACACATTCCCTCATCCCATCCTCCCCAGCCCGTGTCTCCCCACTGCTGGATGAAGTCTCCCCAGTGATCTCCCAGGTCCTGCGGTTACAGCCTCTCTTCTCCATGTCGCTCCCACACATTCCCTCATCCCATCCTCCCCAGCCCGTGTCTCCCCACTGCTGGATGAAGTCTCCCCAGTGATCTCCCAGGTCCTGCGGTTACAGTCTCTTCCCCATGTCGCTCCCACACTTTTCCTAGATTCCCCCTCCGTCTTACTTTTGGTCGTTGTCTTGATCTTTCGATATTCCTTGGTATTCCGCCGGGTGCCATCTTCTTGCGCTATGTCCAGCCAACCGCCATTTTTAATTTCTTCAGCCGTCGCGAAAACCCGCCGCCGGCAAAATTAGATTTTTCAAGGGCCGTCACGTGACGGCCCTTGAACAAATCAAATTGCGGGAATCCCACGATGCGGCCGACCGGTGAAACATATCTTTCGCCGGTGGCGACGGGTGACGTCACCCATCGTTTCGCCGTCGCCGGCACTATAGGCAAAGCCTTGACCTGCAATAGAAATCATAGGATGCTCAGTGTATTAAAACTCATTAAAAATTGTATTAAGAGTTGAATTTTAAAATAAAAAAAGCTAGTAAGTATTATCTAATAGCACAGAACTGATTTATTTACACAAATAACACAAATGTGGGATATTGCTGGGATTGCTCCTTCAACTACCAGTCTTCACCATGAGGTGGCGCCATTGAGCAATAAATACTGCAGCTGCTCTGCAGCACCGCGGCGACCACACGGCGGCGATTCGGTTCATTGCTTCATATCATGTACTTTGCTACTTTGTTGCCTTGAGTCACAAACATTAACCCCGTGTTGTGCACATGACATTATGACTGACATCACACATTTCTTATGTGTAATTGTGCACCACCTTTTAGCATCATACCAGAAAACCTAATGTCATACCTTTTTTATTCATTCAGGGGGGCTCAGTTCCAGTCCTCCAGCCCCCCCCCCCCCCCCCCCCGCTTCCCCAACAGGTCAGGTTTTCTGAATATCACAGCTTCAACACAGGTGGCTCAATCAGAGGCTCAGTCTTAGACTGAGCCTCTGATAAGCCACCTGTGTTGAAGCAGGGACTGATTGAGCGACCTGTGCTGAAGCAGGGACTAATTGAGGACCTGTGCTGAAGCAGGGGCTGATTGATCCACCTATGCTGAAGCTGGGACTGAATGACCTGTGCTGAAGTTGGGACTGATTGAGCCAACTTATGTGGATTCAGGGGCTGATCCACCGGTGCTGAAGTTTGAACTGATTGAGAGACCTGTGCTGAAGCAGGGAAAGATTGAGCCACCTGTGCTGAAGCAGGAACTGATTGATCAACCTGTGCTGAAGCAGGGGATGATTGAGCCACTTGTGCTGAAGCAAGGATATCCTGAAAAGCTTATTGTTGGCGGGGGTCTTGAGGACTGGAGTTGAGATCCCTGCACTAAGTAATACAACAGCAGAAAGGTAATAGGTTACGATGGTTAAAGCAGCAGACGGGGCCAGGTGCCATTTTTCTTTTGCATGGACTTGTTTCACTTCCTTTCCCTTTGTTTCCCTTTCCAACGCTGGTTTTATTGTTAAAATCCCATGCTCCGATTGGGAGATACAAGTGGTTGAAATATTTAAGGGTCCGGGAGGTTAAAATGGAGATCTATAAGCTTTGCTCTCCTCCTATCTTTGGAATCTTACACATGATGCACCCCGAGGGTTAGATGTCCCTGCTGGGTCTCCATGAACTGATTAGAAAAACCCGACGGGCCACATTTTAGTAGCGGCACCGTTCTGTACGGCATCTTCCGGTCTAATCACTGAGACGGGCCGTGAGTTGTCTCGCAGCGCTGCAAATGACCAGAGGGAATAGCACAATGTAGCAAGCATGGGCCCATGTCGTTAATGTGATAGATTGATGTAGCATTTCCGTCTGGTCCGCAGCACGGTGACTCACGGCAGCTGTTTCTTTTTAGTTAATACTTCCGCAGTAAAGGCCTGGGGAGGCGGAAGCAGTCTGATTAGCGCAGAATGACAGGGAGTTAAAGAATAATGTTATTTATTACCCAATGTCAATAAAATTACCAGGCTAACTCTAGGACAGGGGCGGGCCAGCTACCGTCCTCAAGGGCCACCAACAGGTCAGGTTTTCAGGATCCTCACAGACTGTGTGTGTGTATAATATATATATTATACACATGCATACATACATACGCGCACACACAGCATAATGTGCATGTAACCTGTCGTTATTTCCCTTAGGCTGCGGCCCCAGTCAGGGCGTGCATGCGCGCGTCGGAGCGCCAGACGGCGCGTGCACCAGTTTAAGCCACGACCTGTGGTCCGTGGTTGTGCGTCCAGTGAAGAGCAGGGGATCCGACGTGGGGTAGGGGGTAAGGCGTGGCGGGGGTGCGGCCATGACCTCACGCGGCTGGTTCGCACTCATTGGCTGAGCCGCCCCGTGACGTGGCCACAGCTCGGCCGCCGCCCCCCCACGGGCTTCTGCGTGCAGGGTTGTACAGTGAAGTCTGTGATTAGGGTGAAAGCCTGAAAATGAAAGAAATAAAGGTCATTTTCTAGAAACAATATTTTTTGGAGCCAAGTGAGAATGAGCCATTAACTGATAGCGTCAGGATGGGGCATTCTGGTATAATTACGGTTGCTCTGAAAAGCCATTAACGGAAAAGCAGTTTACTGTAAATCTAATAACATCACCATTTCCTCAGCTGTCTGGGAGCTAATTCTTGGTTTGTTTGTCTCATTATTTGAAACTAAAAGTTACATCCAGCCCTCACAATTTAACCATTTCCATCCATTCTTATAATTTAACCAAAGAATTGAATTTCATTGCCAAGCAGGTCTTGTTATTTCAAATGCTCTATCTCTGTTAATCTTTCTGCTGCCAGAACCTGCAAAGATAAAGATATATATATATATATATCTAGAGCGCGTCTCCTGCAGATGAACCTCCCATATCGTGTATGTATGTATAATATATGTGTATATAGGTATTATCGGCAACTTCATCCCGTGTCTCCCCACTGCTGGATGAAACCTCCCCACTGATCCCCCAGGTCCTGCGGTTACAGCCTCTCTTCTCCACGTCGCTCCCACACATTCCCTCATCCTATCCTCTCCAGCCCGTGTCTCCCCACTGCTGGATGAAACCTCCCCAGTGATCTCCCAGGTCCTGCGGTTACAGCCTCTCTTCTCCACGTCGCTCCCACACATTCCCTCATCCCATCCTTTCCAGCCCGAGTCTCCCCACTGCTGGATGAAGTCTCCCCAATGATCTCCCAGGTCCTGCGGTTACAGCCTCTCTTCTCCACGTCGCTCCCGCACATTCCCTCATCCCATCCTCTCCAGCCCGTGTCTCCCCACTGCTGGATGAAGTCTCCCCAATGATCTCCCAGGTCCTGCGGTTACAGCCCCTCTTCTCCACGTCGCTCCCGCACATTCCCTCATCACATCCTCTCCAGCCCGTGTCTCCCCACTGCTGGATGAAGTCTCCCCAGTGATCTCCCAGGTCCTGCGGTTACAGCCTCTCTTCTCCACGTCGCTCCCACACATTCCCTCATCCCATCCTTTCCAGCCCGAGTCTCCCCACTGCTGGATGAAGTCTCCCCAATGATCTCCCAGGTCCTGCGGTTACAGCCTCTCTTCTCCACGTCGCTCCCGCACATTCCCTCATCCCATCCTCTCCAGCCCGTGTCTCCCCACTGCTGGATGAAGTCTCCCCAATGATCCCCCAGGTCCTGCGGTTACAGCCTCTCTTCTCCACGTCGCTCCCACACATTCCCTCATCCCATCCTCTCCAGTCCGTGTCTCCCCACTGCTGGATGAAGTCTCCCCAATGATCCCCCAGGCACTGCGGTTACAGCCTCTCTTCTCCACGTCCTCCCATCTTACTTTTGATCGTCGTCTTGGTCTTTTGATACCCATTGGAATAAAGTTGAGTACCGTCTTTGTCCAACGATTGGCATTTCTTCTTGCGATATGTCCGGCTCATATATATATATATATATACCGGAACACACACACATGAATAGGAATGACCTTATATAGTGTTTAATATACATCGTGCATAGAATTCTGCAGTTACAGGGAGTCCCTGACCCATAGAGCTTACAATCTAATCGTGGTGCCTGAGGCTGAGGGAGATAAGTAGGGTTGCCAGACGTCCGTATATACAGAATTGTCCCTCATTTCATTGCATTGTCCCGGAAAGGTCGATTGGGGCGTATACCTGTCCTGTAACTTACTGCCCCGGGGGCTGCGGGGGGACCGGCCGACGCTGGAACAACTGCCCCGGGGGGTGCGGGGGGACCGGCCGACGCTGGAACAACTGCCCCGGGGGCTGCGAGGGGACCGGCCGACGCTGGAACAACTGCCCCGAGCGCTGCGGGGGGACCGGCCGACGCTGGAACAACTGCCCCGGGGGGTGCGTGTGTGTGTGTGGAGGAGGGGAGGATTGTTTGTGTATTGTGTGGAGGAGGGGAGGATTGTGTTTGTGTGTGCGTGTTGTGTGGAGGAGGGGAGGATTGTGTGTGTGTGTGCGTGTTGTGTGGAGGAGGGGAGGATTGTGTGTGTGTTGTGTGGAGGAGGGGAGGATTGTGTTTGTGTGTCTAGAGAAGGGGAGGATTGTGTTTGTGTGTCTGGAGGAGGGGAGGATTGTGTGTGTGTGTTGTGTGTTGTGTGGAGGAGGGGAGGATTGTTTGTGTATTGTGTGGAGGAGGGGAGGATTGTGTTTGTGTGTCTAGAGAAGGGGAGGATTGTGTTTGTGTGTCTGGAGGAGGGGAGGATTGTGTGTGTGTGTTGTGTGTTGTGTGGAGGAGGGGAGGATTGTGTGTGTGTGTTGTGTGTTGTGTGGAGGAGGGGAGGATTGTGTGTGTGTGTTGTGTGGAGGAGGGGAGGATTGTGTGTGTGTTGTGTGGAGGAGGGGAGGATTGTGTGTGTGTGTTGTGTGTTGTGTGGAGGAGGGGAGGATTGTGTTTGTGTCTGGAGAAGGGGAGGATTGTGTTTGTGTGTCTGGAGGAGGGGAGGATTGTGTGTGTGTTGTGTGGAGGAGGGGAGGATTGTGTTTGTGTGTCTGGAGAAGGGGAGGATTGTGTTTGTGTGTCTGGAGGAGGGGAGGATGGTGTGTGTGCTGTGAGGTGGGGGGGCCTCCCGTATTATAAAAACTTAAACACGGCACCCCAACAATAAAGTGACTTGCCCAAGATCACAAGAAGCTGACACTGGGACTTAAAGCCGCTTTATCCACTTTAATGTCAGTGCTCTTATCTAACGCATCAGCTAAACCCAGGGGTGCGCCCCCTGGGGGTGCCTCGAGATTCTCTGCGGGGGGCGCAGAGTTTGCAGAGTCGCCGCGCACTTCCCGGGAGAGCGCCGGAGGCCTCTGTAACTTCACTTACCTCGGCTCAGACAGCTTCCGGAGCCGCGTTTCCAAATGACACGCGGGGTCACGTGATGCCGAGTTGCCATGGCAACAAGACGTCGTGACGTCAGAGCCAAGGTAAGGAGCGGGGAAAAAATTGTGCACCCACCCCTAAGCTAAACTACTAGATATTTAAATGACCCTGTTAATTAGTTAGTTCAGTACTAGTAACTGTGCAGCCATCCAGACAAACGTCTCACAGTCCTCAAACCTGCTAAACATGTTACTTAACTAGTTTAATGCAAGTCAGTGAGCAATCACCAGGAAGGGTAAATCTTTTAGTTAGCTAGTTAAGTAGTGTTTAGTTTGCGAGTTAAGTAGTGTTTAGTTTGCGAGTTAAGTAGTGTTTAGTTTGCTAGTTAAGTAGTGTTTCGTTTGCTAGTTAAGTAGTGTTTAGTGCTGGGCAGTTTATGAGCAGTCCTCAGGACTTTTAAATATTTTAGTTCAGGGGGGCTCAACTCCACTCCTCAAGAACCCCCAACAGGTCAGGTTTTCAAGATATCCCAGCATCAACACAGTTGGCTCAATCAGTGGCTCAGTATTTGACTGAGCCACTGATTGAGCCACCTGTGCTGAAGCAGGGACTGATTGAGCCACTTGTTCTGAACCTGACTTGTTGGGGAGTCTTGAGGACTGGAGTTAAGCGCCCCTGATCTAGTTGACTAGTTGGTTAAGGACTAGTTGATTTGCCGCCCCCAGAACAACTTGGTGTTTTCATTCCCACGAATCGCTGTCCCCGGTACCCTTTCCCCTCGCCAATCAGATCCTTTTCAATAATTCAGAACCCAACAACATTGATGCTAATTGATGCTAATTGCAGTATAATGCATCGGGAAGAGGGAATTGTGTGCGGTCCGGAGGTGCATTTAACGCCCAGAGCGTTGGGGCTGCCATTAAGAAACCCGGTTTCATGGCCACGGATAAATCATATTGCATTTCTGTCTTTAAATAATTAAAAAAAAAACAATGGGTTCTGAATCATGTCTATTACGCAGAGATGAAAATAAACATGTTTTCAGATTTGCACCTTGAATAATGTGTTCAATCTAATAGAATAACAAATTACTGCTTTTACGCGGGGTCGTACGAAGTGTGACAGTAATAGTTTATTTTAATTTTTTTTTATTTATGGACTAAATGTACAATTCCACTTTCATTTGAAAGAAAGGGGGATTGGTTTTAGAAGTTACGCCTCTAACCGTCCCTATTTATTGGGAGCATCATTTGGTTATACACAAAGTGTGGGTGATAGGCAGCACTCCGAGGCTACCCCAGAGACTGACTTACTGCTGGGTGGAGTCGTATGATTATTTATCTATACACACTATACACACTATACACACTATACACACTATACACACTGTACACACTATACACACTATACACACTGTGCACTCGCTTCTCTTTGCATTTTCTGTGCTTAGCGGTGTTCACCATATTAAGGCATATTCCTTATGATGTCGTTGTGGTGTGGTTCTAGAGCATTTGTGCCTAGATACAATTGTGTTCTAATAAGTTTTCCTATGGTGTTGATCATTGAATACAATTAGACGCCTCCTTACCGATTCAGCGCATCCTCACTCAGACCACGAGACTTCGCGCTTAACGTTTCGTCAGTATACAGTGGTCCTGATTGCACGGACATTGCTGTGGTATACACCACATTTTCTATAGAGGGAGGATTTTTTTAAGGAATCGAAGGGAAGTACCTGTAGGGTCTGTGGGAACGGGCTTGAAGTAGGGGCGTTTTTGCCTCGAAACGTTGCCCCCTTAATATTTATCCCTCCATTATCCTGCCATTGATTTTCGCTTATTTCGTTTTCCCTTTCCCTCCCTTGTCTTGTCTGTTCCCCGTCCCCCTCCCGCCTCATACACGGTACACTCTTGTTGATGGTCAGGCTCCCTTCTGCCTATTACTGGGCACTGTGTGCAGCATCATAACGTGTTTACAATATAATTTATTTATCAGTTGGCATTAAACCTTTTTTTGCCATTATTTCTTTACTTGGAGTGCTGGGAACCCCTCCATCCCCATCATTTGGTTATTTCCCAAAGGGTTTTGCCTCTGTGTTCAATAAATGTAGATTTTTATTTCAATCAGACACAGTACCAGTACTTTTTGTTTTTGAAGCCCCTTTAGGGTTTCCAGGCGGCTTCTCCAAAAATACTGGACACAATGGTGAAAGGTGCGACGCGCTCGAAACAAACACACACACACACCCCCCTCTCACCTCTCTCCGCGCGCCCCAGTCCCTGGGGGGGGGGGGGGGTGTGGCACTGTAACGGTTAACCCCTTCACTGGCAGAGGTGCCAGAAACTCATGTGTTTACAGAATCCTCATGCTTCGGCTTTCATTTCCTTTTGCCAATTAGCCATCTTTGATCTGGTGCGTTCCGTCCCTGCCAAGAGCAAAGTGCCGCGCTATTATTTATGAATAAAACCTGGCCCATATAACCGTCGCGGCAACCCCGATGATATCAATACATAAACATTAAGCGTATCCTCTGCGGTGTATGAGGCCAGGGGCGTCGGATGTACAAACATTCCCTGCTCAATAATGCAGCACGGAAACCCACAGGCAGCAGCTGGGAGATTAGCATTGTACACCAATAAACACAGCGTGTCTGAAACGTGACACGGAGAGGCACCCCTGGCTTTGAGTTGGGTGACCAGGGTGAATCCCCAATACCATCTCCATGTGACCTTGGGCAAATCACCTAATCTCCCTGTGACTCAGGCACAAGAAATGGGATTATGGTGGTATAAAGCAGGGGGGTGCAATCTTTTCCCCCTGCGACCCCCTGCCGGCTCTCCCTAACCCCCTCCTTACCTTGGCTTCGGCGTCATGACATCACATTGCCATGGCGACGCGCCTCCAGAAGCCGTCAGAGCCAAGGTAAGTGCAGGTTACAGAGGCCTTCACTGCTTCCCCAGCATTCAGTTAAAGTGCCTTCGGGAAGCGCGTGGGGCCTCTGTAAACCCCGCGCCCCCAGCAGAGAATCTCACGCGCCCCCCCAGTTTGCGACCCCTGGTATAAAGAGAAACAGATTTAACTTGATTTTTTTTATTGACCAACCCAAAGTACTATATATTTTGCGATATTAAAACTCTCAGTCGCATCTCCAATCTCCCCCAGCCAACCTCTCACGCTCAAATCAACCCCGGGGCACTCTAAGGGGGTAATTCTATATTGTCCGAAATGCCACTTTGGGCAATAAAGAATGACCCCCCCTAAAACCATTAGAAAGGGGCAGAGAGAGGGCGGGGTGCCTCAGCTCTCTCATATTGTCACCTCCACCCTAAATATGTGCTCTCTCTGCTAAATCTCCTGTTTTGGTAAGGCGGTTCCCTTTACCGGCACTCGTTGCTTTGTTTCCAACGTTGACACGAATGTCGGTGACCGGCAGTAATGTACATTTGTGGCTGTGCGCGCAGTGAGCGAAATTCTATGAGACAAGTTATGCAGTGAACACAAAGCTCGCTGCACCTCTCTTGGCGCCAGGCCCTCTCTGGGCGATGAGAAGGGTGTTAAGCTATTTGTTCATGTCATGGAAAATAAATCTGTTTTTACATACAGTCACACCTGTTCCCCATGTCCGTCCTTCTGGTAATTACTCACGGGTTCTATAGTATGATTCTGATTTTATTTCTCTCTTTACTTTTAGAAGTCGCCCCATTTTATATAACGCCAACGACATATTCGGCGAGTTACCATCTTTAATATATATACAGGGAATACGAACATGTGGCTGAGGCTCTAAATAGCCAATTACATTTAAATAAAAAAGGATTTCTCTCCCCTCCCCCCCCCCCCTTTTTAATGCCTTATTTTGAATGAATTAAATATTGTTTTGGAGTCGGAGAAATATTGACGATAAAACATTTTCTCCAGGGCTTATTAAAGATGGCATTTACTGCTTAACAAGCTCAGCAGGGATCAGTGCAGTGTATGCTAAAATGATGACAGCCCATATTTACTGCGTGGGGTTATTCCACAAAACACGTTACGGTCTATTCAAGTGAATAAGCCATAAGGCGTCTTCCAGCAGCAGAAGGTGACATGGATCAGCACTGCCTTGTAAACATTTCACGATGCCAGGCTCCGTTATTGGACCAATATGACCCTGTTTTGTAGGAGAGAGCTGCAGCTTTGCCTTGCAAGACTCGCAGGCTAATGCTACAGAATTAAATCACTGACAAGCAAAACAAGCGTGCAACGTAGAACGCAGCGCACCGCCAATGTTACAGGCGCCAAGGACCTTCATCGGGCCGGGAAGCGGCCTTCGGGCTTTCCAGAAAAGGCCCAGGGACTGACCTTGACGGTGGTTTGCATGTTACAATATAGAAATGTTTTAGCTTTTAAGATGATTTATTTTACTTACTTCCTTCTTATGGGAAAAATAAATGCTTCTACTTTCTCTGGGGCCTGTGGAATTCTAACCTTATCGGGGAATTATTGTTCTTGTGCTACTGATGGCTGAATCATTTGGGTATTAGTCATCAGTTTACAAACGGTCTTATCACAAGAGAGCTTGGGTAACAATTGCAAAAACTCTCCATAACATTTTATTATGATGGTGATATTACAAATTTGGAAACAAATCTTTACAAATCTTTATAGGAGCAATCCATGCAATATCCTACGTGTGTGCTGTGTGTGTGCTGTGTGCTGTGTGTGTGTGTGTGCTGTGTGTGTATTACTGTGTGTGCTGTGTGTGTGCTGTGTGTGTGCGTGTATTACTGTGTGTGCTGTGTGTGTATTACTGTGTGTGCTGTGTGTGTGTGCTCTGTGTGTGCTGTGTGTGTGTATTACTGTGTGTGTGCTGTGTGCTGTGTGTATTACTGTGTGTGCTGTGTGCTGTGTGCTGTGTGCTGTGTGCTGTGTGCTGTGTGCGTGTGTGTAAGTAAAAAAAAAAAAATCAGTACTGTTGTATTAGATTAGCGGGACAAACTGGGGGCGCCAAATGACGCCCGTTGCCATGGAGCCGTGACATCACATGACCCTGCAGCGTCATTTGACGCAACATTAGAGGTGAGGGGTGGGCGCGACCCTGGAGGAGAGCAGGCAGGGGGGCGCAGGGCGTTTGCGCACCCCTGCATTAGATAATACTTGCCACATTTTTTTAAAATTCATCTTTTAATGCCATGTTTAATGAGTGTTATATACAGAGCATCCTGTGATTTCTATCGCAGGTTTAGCCACCTCCCCAGCAGTGCAAGATCTTTGTAACACTTTCCTGTTTGTGATAAGTTGTTGCCAATGTTCCCAGCAGTTTGAGCTGCAATCTGTAACAATAGATAATGTTACCTTAGTAATATCAGGATATATTGTAGCTGCTGAGTCACACTGATTGAAGGATTGATTGAAACTGAAAGGCGGCCATTTAGTGAACCCTGGGAAGCAGGATCTTTGCTGATCGATCACGGGAGAACGAAACGATCGGCAGCTTAAGTAATTCGTTTTTAATAAAGGTAATAAGAGGCTGCGTATATTAAAACAAAAAGTATTTTTTTTAAGTGCTGCTTGGATTGCCTCTTTAAGCTTGTCTGAATTTCACTTAAGTATGTATCAATCGCCAATAATAAAGCTTCAGCACAGGTCCCTGCCATTAACCCACGGGTCCTAGCCAGGTCTGCCCCTTTTTGCTGATGTGTAAATGGGATTTTCTTCATGGTTTATTTATTTTGACGTGCACATATTTATATCTAGAGCCATGCGGACATTATCTGCCCCGTGGGTGGGGCCGTGGTGGGTGGCGATCCCCATTCCCCCCCCAAACTGGTCCGGTTGGTTCAGTAGCTGGTTAAATGGCCAGCAGAAATGGTCGGAATCCTGCTGTTCCTGTCCCGCGACAGAGACGGGTTCTGTAGAATTTACAGACTTGTTTCTAAATGTGCATCTTCTTCCGTATGTGATTTAGTTAACCTCTTGGGTGCCAGGGGAGGGCTGTAACCCATTGCCACGCAGAGACCCCTTGTGGTAATCACTGGGTAACCGCAGCAGCCCGCGCGGAACACCAATCTGCGCGCTTTAAGGGATCTCGTGCCCTTTTCCACGCTGTTCTTATTATTCAAATCTGATTCATTCGGGACATAGAAGCGTTTGAAATATGAACATATTTACGGCCTAGATCATTATCGTAACTAACAGAGACCGAGGTTACAAGATAACCTTAGAAGGTAGTTACAGTGATACGAAGATAAGGGGCGTATTTACTACGCTGCGCTGCCAGAATGCCAGAAGATTCCTTACAGCTTGGCACAGCTTAGGCAACAGGGCCCAAGGCAGTCATGACGCTACCTTGCAAGCAGACTTAATGCCCCCCCCCCTGATACCTAAAGCTTGGCCCCCTGCAGACGCACTTACCAGAACGCCCTCCTACTGTCTCTGTACATCCTTCCTACCAATTAGATTGTAAGCTCTTCGGAGCAGGAATTGCTCTTCATAAATGTTACTTTTATGTCTGAAGCGCTTATGCCCATGACCTGTTATTTGTATTATTTGTTATTTATATGATTGTTGCGTGTATTACTGCTGTGACGCGCTATGTACATTAATGGTGCTATATAAATAAAGACAGACAGACATACATACACTGATTTGGGGGGGCCCTGTTTCTCCCCCAATCCTGGCCTCTGCCCACTTTGCTCAACCAATCAGGCTCCCCCCCTCTCCTCCTTTGCTAAACAACTTGCCATACCTGGAGCCCCCTGCTTGCCCCCCCCCCAAAAAAAAACCCAGAGCCCCTCCCCACCATCAATACTGCATTTTCACCACGCGTTCTTGAGAAACATGCGTGAAATCAACACATTCCTGTACATTGTCACCACGTTTATTTTTGCAATTGGATGTGAAAGCCAAGAAAACAAAATGGTAGCCATGTTACCCAGCCCCACACAACCTGCAGTATACGAGATTATCCTGTTTTTAATCAGAACACATATAGAAATCATCATTTGTTGTGGTCAAGTTATAGCGATCCATAAACCTTAGTTTAGCAGGCCTGTGTAAACAGTTCATTGTAACATGAAGTAAGTTGACGAGCATCATTGGGTTTTATTGGACTAAATGGCAATTTTGAGGTAATACAAATGATAATTAAGATAATGCTACAGAGGTCTTTAGGGGCAACTGATGTGTGTAATGGGTTCAGCCTATTAAAGGCTGTGGGACAACTGAAATGTAGGAAAGTATGATCCTTTTGTGAGGTCTTATGCCAGGGGGCTCAACTCCACTCCTCCATCCCATTCACAGGCCAGGGTTTAATAATATCCCTGCTTCAGCACAGGGGGCTCAACTCCACTCCTCCATCCCATTCACAGGCCAGGGTTTAAGAATATACCTGCTTCAGCACAGCTGGCTCAATCGGTGCCTCGGTTGAAGACTTTGCCACTGATTGAGCCACCTGTGCTGAAGCAGGGATATCCTCAAAATCTGACGTGTTGGGGGGGTCTTGAGGACTGGAGTTGGGTCCCCTGCTCCAAGTGACCAACTTGTGTGTGTATAAGGGTGACCCAAGTGGCATTTGGGAGGACAGCTGTAAGTCAGTTGGTCATACTGAAATCTATCGGGGGTAGATTGTATATGTAATAAGGTCACCCAGACTTTTAAAAGGGCCATCCCAGTAAAGTCTATAAAAGAGTGTGTGAGAGGGCGGCCCTATTAAAGGCCATTGGTATGTGTAAGAGGCTGATTTGGAACAATAAGGGACAATGTCATCGATTTTCTACATGGATGTCGAGGTGTGTTAGGATGATCCTTCATTTTAAGTGGGTGAACCTGGTGAAGTGTACGGGTGCCACTGATGTGTGCTGGAGGGTGAGCCATTAGGGTTATCCTACAAGGGTCATAAAAAGGGGGAAAGAGGAGTGACCATCAGAAATGTATATACCAGCTGTTTTAGTGTCTTCGTGTACCAAAAACCCCTTCATTTTACACTTTACAAGTTGAGGTAGATGACGTGAGATTTTCGGCAGAGGTGCCTCACTCACATCTTAACAAGAAACTCTGTAAATTACCATATTCCCTGTAACCTTTTAGATCATGCCAGACGAGCACACGGCAGCACCGGGGAACAGAAGTAGTCTGTGCCGGTCCAGAAGAAGCAGAAGCCATGAGGATTACCAAGGAAACTCAATGTCCTGCCGCCTCTTGACGTGTCAAGAATGACATCACATATCCAGAATGGTCTCTGCTGGCTCCAGTTGACAAAATAAGCATTTCAACCACAATCCTGGCTTATATTTCATCTAGTTTATCTGAAAACATGCACAAACAGTTGCTGCCAAACTGAATTGTCTAGTTGACTTTTAGTTCACTTGAATGGACCATGAGCAATCTTCAGGCTCCAGAAAGTGCTACAGTACATCCTTCAGGCTCCAGACGGTGCTATGTGCTTCAGGCTCCAGAAAGTGCTACAGTACATCGGTCAGGCTCCAGACGGTGCTATGTCCTTCAGGCTCCAGAAAGTGCTACAGTACATCGGTCAGGCTCCAGACGGTGCTATGTCCTTCAGGCTCCAGAAAGTGCTACAGTACATCCTTCAGGCTCCAGACGGTGCTATGTCCTTCAGGCTCCAGAAAGTGCTACAGTACATCCTTCAGGCTCCAGACGGTGCTATGTCCTTCAGGCTCCAGAAAGTGCTACAGTACATCCTTCAGGCTCCAGACGGTGCTACTTCCTTCAGGCTCCAGAAAGCGCTACGTCCTTCAGTCAGGTCTTCGATTAATTCCTAGAAGAGAACACAACATGGATTAGCCCCTTCCATGTCCAACAGACAATGGTATGTCCAACAGGTTACTGTATATGTAGTTTGTTGACACTTTTGATTTAAATAAAAATGCAACCTTTATTAGCTTGTTAAAATAATGTTTTGGACGTTTAGCAGTTCCATGGTAAATTAATAAACACACAGTCCCAGCAAGCTCAAGAACCCCAAAACACGGCACTGGGCATTTCTGTCTTTTGTTGTATGCGTTTCCATGGTAGGAAGATGCCTTGGAAGGGGTTTTACACTCCTTATCCGAGGTATTTTGGAGATAAGACCGACTGTACTCAAAGCCTTTATGATGATACCATAATTAGTCAGACATACAGAAGTGGTTGACGAAGATAAGTGATACCTTTTAATGGCTAACTGATACCAACTTTGTGTACCCCCGCGGTGCCTTCTTCGGGACCATAGCATGGCATATTTCTAGAAGTCTCTCTTCATCGTTAGACCGGATATACAGTTGTTAATTAGTGGGGCAAATGAATGGAACACAGCTATTAAAAAATGGAATGTAAATGAGTCAGGAATTACCTTTACAATCCTAATTACAGACCTTTTTACATTTCCTCCTTTGGCATTGCCACTGAAAGTCCCATCCCCCGTTCCCCCCGTTCCCCCCCATCCCCCGTCCCCCCCCCCAGTTCCCCCTCTTCCGTCTGTGCATTTTCACTGGTTTCTTGATCTGTCGGCTTCTACTTAATGTTCGTTGAGAATAATACATGCATACGTCTAGTCCAGCACAGCCGAGTGGTGTTAAAGCTTTGTTCGGATTTATATATGTTAACGCAGCACGTTCCATACCATTCTACAAGCCCGTAGCAAACTGTCGGCCGTGCGTCATTCTGCATGTTTGTTGACAACCTGCAACTAGACAAACATACGTTCCTGCTCAGGTTCTACCATCAATACCCCGGCGTCAATCTTCCAACGCCGCGGAACGCCTTTTCCAGGATGTCCAGTTGAACCGTAGCTGTGCAGGTGAAACCGTTCCACAACATTGTCCCAAAGGTCAACCCAGCAATTTCTGATGCTTCTTATTTCGGCCAAGCTATTAAAATGAACAAAATGTCACAAGTTACTTTTTGAGGGGCAAAAAAATGTCGCACAGCAATCTCATTTAAAATTGCACTTATGTACTAACCTAAAATTTCTCACTATGCCCCATCAGTGTCAAAATTGTTATTTTTTTCCATTTTTGGGACGCACAGAACTGGACCGCACCAGGCAAAGGCGCGATCCAATCGGCCACTTGCCGTAAACCCTTGATAGTGTTAGCGCAGAATGAAGTTGCTATGTATCAACCCAAAAATGTATGTGATGCAGCGCAGATATTTCCATTATGTCGTTTACCAAAAGGTGTTATTTTACGGTGCGGCTAGTGTCAAGATCCTACACTAATCATTTCTGAGCAAAATATACACAATTCTGTTTTGATTCACATTGGTTTTTATTATATCTATCAACATGATGCAATGCATCAAAAATAATGTAAAACAACAGATTATGCGCCACGTCTGTGACGTCTTCATGCGTACGCCACACGGTTTCTCAACGTGTGTGTTGCTTCTTAGCACTGAAATTGATGCCCAATTTAAAAATAATATATAACCTTAGTACATAGCCCCCAAACTCTTCCATCAAAGCGGGCTGCGCTGTTCTAGAAGCTACTTAAAGAGCCTGCAACAAAAATATCAACTTAAAGGTCACAAGCATGGGAAATATACTCCTCGCTCACCCATTGGACGCCCAAGCTTTTTATGATGTCTACATACTGTAGGAGTTAATGCGCTGGCCTATGAAGTAGGTGAGCATATTTCAAGACTCAGGGGCAGCTCTTCGTGACCTTGGGCATACTACCTGTATGCCCACCCAGTATCAACAATCAGACGGGGGGTTTAATTATGTTGAACTATATTGTTCTTATGGGGTCTACATACCAAGTATACTGTATGGCGAAATAGAGGCATGGGGAGGTACTGTATTTTCCTCCTGTGTCTATTAGGCCCGGGCCATAGAGGGGTGAGGAGTTCGGAGCCGCGCTGACGCTGAGGCTCGCCTGCTGAAATCTGGGCGATTTCATGCCCATACAGGCGAGCCAGCGGGCGCGATCGGAGCCGAGGGGAGGTGGTTGGAGGCGGGGCAGTGACATCGCTGGGCCAATCGCCCGTGACGCACTGACGTCGACGTCACGGCGCCGACGTCACGGAGCACTGCTGTGCTGTGATTGGAGGTTTTCAGCCGACAGCGCGCTGAAAAACAGCTTGGCGCTCGGCTGAAAACTCCAGCGCACCAGCACGCCTGCGGACGCTCGCGTGAGCCCCCTCTCAAGGCATCCTCATTGAGGATGCAGCGGCTCAGCGGAGCGTCTGCATGCCTCAGCACGGCCTGTCCGTCTATGGACTCGGCCTTAGGGACAATATTTTAAGGTCTTTGCTGGAATCGTGCCCATGTTGCATACATTTGGGATCTTGGAGTAGGAGAAGTTTGGGAGTTGCGGGACACGCACATATTATTATACAGGGGTGTAACAAATTCTGCAACATATCTCCTCCCTTTGGACTGCTTCCGACCGGCAAGTGTTAGGTTGCAAATCTCCCCGTGTAACAATGTGCGGGAGATAAACAAACACAACTGCAGAAAATAGTTCGGGGAGTTAAACTTTTCTTTGCGTTGATCCATAGGGGGTGGCTCATGCACCGGTAAAGTGCCAATCGAGGCATTATCGCGCAGAAGCTCCCATCAGTCACTGGGAGTTTCCGTGGGACAGGGCCACGATCGGCACTATCGCAGTCTAACGAGTAACCCCCCCCCCCTATATTCGTTTAGAAGACACAGCGTTGCCCGAAACAGAAAAATATTAGAATATAAAGAAACATGTAACGCCATTGTGCGTCAATCCCTGCGGAACGTGAGACGGGCACCTCTAGCACAGAAGGGGTTAAGGGAAGTCACCGGTAACTGGCTTTGACGTTCTGTGGCGGGAATGCGCTTTTTCGGGGTGACGATAGCGAGTTAGAGAGATCTAAAAATAGCTTCCCAGCCCGGGACGTTTGCGGTCTCATTGAAGATTCATTTTGCTAAACAAACTATTTGGAATATTCCTTTACATTCTGAGTTACAGAATCAAAAGAAGAGAACGGGGGTTTGGCACGAGTCAGACGAGACCAACTGGCGCCTCGGGGGGGCTACAACCGCAACGGTCTTCAACATTCGGAAGACCCCACAAGTCTCCCCTATTTCAGGTCTTCGTGATGGACATCTGTAAAGATCTTTCGTATAAAAGATCTGAGACATTGCTTAATAACGTTGCATTCTAGGGACAGGAGATCACACACTAAGCCAGGAGTGGTCAACTCCGGTCCTCAAGGGCCACCAACAGGTAAGGTTTTGAACCATCTGTGCTGAAGGAGGGACTGATTGAGCCACCTGTGCTGAAGCAGGGACTGATTGAGCCACCTGTGCTGAAGCTGGGATATCCTTAAAAGCTGACCTGTTGGTGGCCCCTGAGAACTGGAGTTGGCCATGCCTAAACTAGAGCTCTTTCAACTCCAGTCCTCAAGGTCCACCAACAGGTCAGGTTCTAAGGATATCCCTGCTTCAGCACAGGTGGCTCAATCGGTGGCTCAGTGAATGACTGACCACCCGATTGAGCCATCTGTGCTGAAGCAGGGACAGATTGAGCCACCTGTGCTGAAGCAGGGATAGCCTGAAAACCAGACCTGTTGGTGGCCCTTGAGGATTGGAGTTTGGCGCCCCTCCTCTAAGTCGACTGGTTGGATATTTTGTAATAATACCGACCTCTTTCTTTGACACAACGTCCGCAGTGAAACCCCTTGTTCCATTAAATGGGGACCACCACTCTACATCGGTTCTTCGTAACCCAGCATATAATCCGTTTAAAACTCGTTTAACACTATCCTTATCTTCTAACTCACGTGTACATCTTTGTACTCGGATCCAGTATTTTTTTCCAGTCCGCGATACCATTTACTGGAACCAATATAAATATCCTTCACTTACAGTATATCATCGTACACAAGAAACCTTAATTCTTCAGAGGTACGTTTGGGGTAATAGCGTTGGTCGCAGACACCCAAATCCTGTCCTTCAGAACCCAAAACACCGGCAATTAATAAATCTGTGGGAGAAGGCTTGAACGGGTAAAACACAATAAACACCAACGTTGTGTTGTTCTTGTGTTTCCCATGACTTCAGTTTCACCGTAACGCTAAATATCCCAAAGCTGTGCGTTACAAAGCCAATCCGAGCTGTTTGTATGAAACCTCCACGTTGAAGGTATACCACAGCATCCAAAACACCAAGCTGAGGGCTATGGTTACCGCTCCGGTGTAGATGAAAAAGTCCCAAGATTCAAAATGGGCAAAAAGTCCACAGAGAAGCAGAATTATCCCAACAATGTCAAATATCAAGGCAATCAGAAATATTGCACGACATCTCCCAGCGACTCTGGAAAGCCTCATCGCGATGTCCAAATCCCTGGAGAAGACGGCACAGAATTAGAAGAGATCGCATCTTCCAGCGTCCGTGTCTACGAAATGCTGGTGCCAAGGGGAAGCGCTGTACAAATAGCACACACACCTTCTAGCAATAGGAAAGCAATGTGAACACGCGGCTATTAACTGTGTGGTGGCCGTGGTATAATGCAAGCCAGAACAGTGTGGAAGTTTGCCAGCCCGGATAAACCTGTCGGGTGACTCGACAGGTCTTTAAAACCCAACGAAATTCTTCAAGCCAATAGTGACAATGTTTATAAAGTACTGTCTATAGCAATAAGTACTCTAATTACTAAAACAAGCTTCTGAGTGGATTCATTGATGGTAATTTGCTGTTCGGGGTATTTTATTGAGTCCCAACGCTTGGTGTCACAGTATGTTGAGAGGATGGAATTTGAATACTATAAAACCAACCTGTAATATCAGCTCTTAAGATAAGACTATGATATGCTTCCATGTCATGGGGCGAGCTGATCAGGTTTAAGATGAGGAGCTTCAGAGAATTCAATTGTGTGGCATTTAAAGCAGCCGTCCAAGCTGCCGTTTTATTAAATTTTTAAAATTATTATATCCCCCCCATTAATATGTGCATCAATACAACCCAGTTGAGAGGGCAGGGCTAAAAAGGGGTGTGCCAGAGCCAGAAGAGGAAGGGGATGTGACTTGGTAAATGGTTGCTATAGAAACAAAAAAATGCTTGTTACATTAGAATACATTACAAATGTCATGCAGAGTTGTTTTAAAAAAAAGTATTTTCTCATAGTACAGAACTGATTTATTTTAAAAAAAACCACGTGGAATATTGCTTGGTCGGCAGCTTTACGTTAAAGAACAGATAGGCTCATAGCTATGCTAACCAATGCTAACCTCATGCAAACCAAGTACAAACCATGTTTGAAAAGATTGGGCAGCCCGTACAATATGAGGGAGTAGCCGCCTTTAAAGTGAATGGGATTTTCCGTGCGTCAATACCCCGATCGGAACTATCTCAGTTTAACGAGTAACCCGCAGATTAATTTAGAAGACACAGCATTGCAGCGTTACAAGAAACATACACATATTAGGCTATAAAGCAGGACAGATTGGCATCCGCAGCTCGGTTTCGGCAACAAAACACGTAAAGCCATCTTGTTAATCCCTGCGGAATGTGACACAAGCTGGCCCAGCACCGAAAGGGTTAAAAAAAGAAAGCATCATCGGTAACTGGCTTTGTAGCATTTTTTCCGCGGGAATGCGCTATTACAGGGCGATGACAACGTGAGAGATCTAAAAATAGCTTCCCAGCCCGGGGAGCGATCGCTGTCTCATTGAAGATTCATTTTGCTAAACAAACTATTTTGAATATTCCTTTAACTTTGTGATTTACAGAAATCAAAAGCAGAATATGGGATTTGGAACGAGACCCCAAACACGGATATTTTACCGGCACTTTTTGTAGAATAACGTCAAACTTGTTTTGCGGAAATTTGTGGGTTTTTTTTGCAAAACTTTACCGAATTTCACCAATTTTGACACCTTTTGCCAGAATTTCCAATACAAGGCTCGTGACTTGACACGGTGGCTTTTAATGATCGACGAATCTTTTTGCAAAATTTTCTGTTTTCCCAAAAGGGTTAAAAGCTGCAGAACAAGCAATATGGGCCTTTAATGAGACCAACTGTATCTTAGAGATAAGAACACATCTTTTGAAGTTATTGAACCCAGTCGAATCTCTCCTTGTGACCTTGGGCAAGTCACTAAATCTCCCTGTGCCTCAGGTCACTTAATCTCCCTGTGCCTCGGGTCACTTAATCTCCCTGTGCCTCGGGTCACTTAATCTCCCTGTGCCTCGGGTCACTTAATCTCCCTGTGCCTCAAGTCACTTAATCTCACTGTGCCTCAGGTCACTTAATCTCACTGTGCCGCAGGGCACTTAATCTCCCTGTGCCTCAGGTCACTTAATCTCACTGTGCCTCAAGTCACTTAATCTCACTGTGCCTCAGGTCACTTAATCTCCCTGTGCCGCAGGGCACTTAATCTCCCTGTGCCTCAAATCACTTAATCTCACTGTGCCTCAGGTCACTTAATCTCACTGTGCCTCAGGTCACTTAATCTCACTGTGCCGCAGGGCACTTAATCTCACTGTGCCTCAGGTCACTTAATCTCACTGTGCCTCAGGGCACTTAATCTCCCTGTGCCTCAAGTCACTTAATCTCACTGTTCCTCAGGTCACTTAATCTCACTGTGCCGCAGGGCACTTAATCTCCCTGTGCCTCAGGTCACTTAATCTCACTGTGCCTCAAGTCACTTAATCTCACTGTGCCTCAGGTCACTTAATCTCCCTGTGCCTCAGGTCACTTAATCTCCCTGTGCCTCAGGTCACTTAATCTCCCTGTGCCTCAGGTCACTTAATCTCCCTGTGCCGCAGGGCAGAGGTATACAAGGAGAAAAAAAAATATATAAGTGGGACCACTCAACATTTTGAAGTCTTCTCTATTTCAGGTCTTTGGGATGAACATCTGTAAAAATGTTTCTTATAACAGAGATATTTCCCAATAAGATTACACACAGACGCTGCCTTAGATTACACACAGACGCTGCCTTAGATTACACACACACAGACGCTGCCTTAGATTACACACACACAGACGCTGCCTTAGATTACACACACACAGGCGCTGCCTTAGATTACACACACACAGACGCTGCCTTAGATTACACACACACAGACGCAGCCTTAGATTACACACACACAGACGCTGCCTTAGATTACACGCACACAGACGCTGCCTTAGATTACACACACACAGACGCTGCCTTAGATTACACACACACAGATGCTGCCTTAGATTACACACACACACAGACGCTGCTGTAGAAAAGTCTAATGGTTCAATGAAGGATCTCTCTTCCATTCCAGAGACGGGAGCTCAGACTCTAAACCAGGAGTGGCCAACTTCAGTCCTCTAGGGCCACCAACAGGAAACCCCTGCTTCAGCACAAGTGGCTCAGTCATTAACACTGCATCACCTGTGCTGAAGCAGGGGTAGTCTGAAAACTTGACCTGTTGGTGGCCCTTGAGGACTGGAGTTTTCCACCCCTGTTATACTGCATATGCACCCAAATAAAGGACAAAACAGAACAAATAAACTATCGCTGGAAGGCAAGACTGGCACGGTCCGCACCGGGACCCCCCACCCCCCCCAGGACACCCCCCCCCACCCCCAGGTCACCGCTGAAGCTAAGCACGCAAGGGGTTGCAAATATTCCCCAGCATCGACCTACGGTTTGATGGACTGAACTGTAAGGATCAATAAATACAAATGATTGTACCATATTCCTGGTTTTCAGGATATCCCTGCTTCAGCACAGGTGGCTCAATCAGTGGCTCAGTTTAAAACTGCACCATCTGTGCTGAAGCTGGGATATCCTGAAAACCAGACCTGTTGGTGGCCCTTGAGGATTGGAGTTTGGCGCCCCTCCTCTAAGTCGACTGGTTGGATATTTTGTAATAATACCGACCTCTTTCTTTGACACAACGTCCGCAGTGAAACCCCTTGTTCCATTAAATGGGGACCACCACTCTACATCGGTTCTTCGTAACCCAGCATATAATCCGTTTAAAACTCGTTTAACACTCTCCTTATCTTCTAACTCACGTGTACATCTTTGTACTCGGATCCAGTATTTTTTTCCAGTCCGCGATACCATTTACTGGAACCAATATAAATATCCTTCACTTACAGTATATCATCGTACACAAGAAACCTTCATTCTTCAGAGGTACGTTTGGGGTAATAGCGTTCGTCGCAGACACCCAACTCCTGTCCTTCAGAACCCAAAACACCGGCAATGAATAAATCTGTGGGAGAAGGCTTGAACGGGTAAAACACAATAAACACCAACGTTGTGTTGTTCTTGTGTTTCCCATGACTTCAGTTTCACCGTAACGCTAAATATCCCAAAGCTGTGCGTTACAAAGCCAATCCGAGCTCTTTGTATGAAACCTCCACGTTGAAGGTATACCACAGCATCCAAAACACCAAGCTGAGGGCTATGGTTACCGCTCCGGTGTAGATGAAAAAGTCCCAAGATTCAAAATGGGCAAAAAGTCCAAAGAGAAGCAGAATTATCCCAACAATGTCAAATATCAAGGCAATCAGCAATATTGCACGACATCTCCCAGCGACTCTGGAAAGCCTCATCGCGATGTCCAAATCCCTGGAGAAGACGGCAGAGAATTAGAAGAGATCGCATCTTCCAGCGTCCGTGTCTACGAAATGCTGGTGCCAAGGGGAAGCGCTGTACAAATAGCACACACACCTTCTAGCAATAGGAAAGCAAGGTGAACACGCAGCTGTTAACTGTGTGGTGGCTGTGGTATAATGCAAGCCAGAACAGTGTGGAAGTTTGCCAGCCCGGATAAACCTGTCGGGTGACTCGACAGGTCTTTAAAACCCAATGAAATTCTTCAAGCCAATAGTGACAATGTTTATAAAGTACTGTCTATAGCAATAAGTACTCTAATTACTAAAACAAGCTTCTGAGTGGATTCATTGATGGTAATTTGCTGTTCGGGGTATTTTATTGAGTCCCAACGCTTGGTGTCACAGTATGTTGAGAGGATGGAATTTGAATACTATAAAACCAACCTGTAATATCAGCTTCTAAGATAAGACTATGATATGCTTCCATGTCATGGGGCGAGCTGATCAAGTTTAAGATGAGGAGCTTCAGAGAATTCAATTGTGTGGCATTTAAAGCAGCCGTCCAAGCTGCTGTTTTTTAATTTTTTTAAATTATTATTCCCCCCCCCCATTAATATGTGCATCAATACAACCCAGTTGAGAGGGCAGGGCTAAAAAGGGGTGTGCCAGAGCGAAGTTTCAGAAGAGGAAGGGGATGTGACTTGGTAAATGGTTGCTATAGAAACAAAAAAATGCTTGTTACATTAGAATACATTACAAATGTCATGCAGAGTTGTTTTAAAAAAAAGTATTTTCTCATAGTACAGAACTGATTTATTTAAAAAAAAAACACGTGGAATATTGCTTGGTCGGCAGCTTTACGTTAAAGAACAGATAGGCTCATAGGCTGAACCAATGCTAACCTCATGCAAACCAAGTACAAACCATGTTTGAAAAGATTGGGCAGCCCGTACAATATGAGGGAGTAGCCGCCTTTAAAGTGAATGGGATTTTCCGTGCGTCAATACCCCGATCGGAACTATCTCAGTTTAACGAGTAACCCGCAGATTAATTTAGAAAACACAGCATTGCAGCGTTACAAGAAACATACACATATTAGGCTATAAAGCAGGACAGATTGGCATCCGCAGCTCGGTTTCGGCAACAAAACACGTAAAGCCATTTTGTTAATCCCTGCGGAATGTGACACAAGCTGGCCCAGCACCGAAGGGGTTAAAAAAAGAAAGCATCATCGGTAACTGGCTTTGTAGCATTTTTTCCGCGGGAATGCGCTATTGCGGGGCGATGACGTGAGAGATCTAAAAATAGCTTCCCAGCCCGGAGCGGAGATTCATTTTGCTAAACAAACTATTTTGAATATTCCTTTAACTTTGTGATTTACAGAAATCAAAAGCAGAATATGGGATTTGGTACGAGTCCCCAAACACGGATATTTTACCGGCACTTTTTGTAGAATAACGTCAAACTTGTTTTGCGGAAATTTGTAGTTTTTTTTTTTGCAAAACTTTACCAAATTTCACCAATTTTGACACCTTTTGCCGGAATTTCCCATACAAGGCTCGTGACTTGACACGGTGGCTTTTAATGCTCGGCGAATCTTTTTGCAAAATTTTCTGTTTTCCCAAAAGGGTTAAAAGCTGCAGAACAAGCAATATGGGCCTTTAATGAGACCAACTGTATCTTACAGATAAGAACACATCTTTTGAAGTTATTGAACCCAGTCGAATCTCTCCTTGTGACCTTGGGCAAGTCACTAAATCTCCCTGTGCCTCAGGTCACTTAATCTCCCGGTGCCTCAGGTCACTTAATCTCCCTGTGCCTCGGGTCACTTAATCTCCCTGTGCCTCGGGTCACTTAATCTCCCTGTGCCTCGGGTCATTTAATCTCCCTGTGCCTCGGGTCACTTAATCCCCCTGTGCCTCGGGTCACTTAATCTCCCTGTGCCTCGGGTCACTTAATCTCCCTGTGCCTCGGGTCACTTAATCTCCCTGTGCCTCAGGTCACTTAATCTCCCTGTGCCTCAGGTCACTTAATTTCCCTGTGCCTCAGGTCACTTAATCTCCCTGTGCCTCGGGTCACTTAATCTCCCTGTGCCTCAGGTCACTTAATCTCCCTGTGCCTCAGGTCACTTAATCTCCCTGTGCCTCAGGTCACTTAATCTCCCTGTGCCTCAGGTCACTTAATCTCACTGTGCCTCAGGTCACTTAATCTCCCTGTGCCTCAGGTCACTTAATCTCACTGTGCCTCAGGTCACTTAATCTCCCTGTGCCGCAGGGCAGAGGTATACAAGGAGAAAAAAATATATAAGTGGGACCACTCAACATTTTGAAGACCACAAAAGTCTCCTCTATTTCAGGTCTTCGGGATGAACATCTGTAAAAATCTTTCTTATAACAGAGATATTTCCCAATAAGATTACACACACACAGACGCTGCCTTAGATTACACACACACAGACGCTGCCTTAGATTACACACACACACAGACGCTGCCTTAGATTACACACACACAGACGCTGCCTTAGATTACACACACACAGACGCTGCCTTAGATTACACACACACAGACGCTGCCTTAGATTACACACACACAGACGCTGCCTTAGATTACACACACACAGACGCTGCCTTAGATTACACACACAGACGCTGCCTTAGATTACACACACACAGACGCTGCCTTAGATTACACACACACAGACGCTGCCTTAGATTACACACACACAGACGCTGCCTTAGATTACACACACACAGACGCTGCCTTAGATTACACACACACAGACGCTGCCTTAGATTACACACACACAGACGCTGCCTTAGATTACACGCACACATACGCTGCCTTAGATTACACACACACAGACGCTGCCTTAGATTACACACACACAGACGCTGCCTTAGATTACACACACACAGACGCTGCCTTAGATTACACACACACAGACGCTGCCTTAGATTACACACACACAGACGCTGCCTTAGATTACACACAAACAGACGCTGCCTTAGATTACACACACACAGACGCTGCTGTAGAAAAGTCTAATGGTTCAATGAAGGATCTCTCTTCCATTCCAGAGACGGGAGCTCAGACTCTAAACCAGGAGTGGCCAACTTCAGTCCTCCAGGGCCACCAACAGGATACCCCTGCTTCAGCACAAGTGGCTCAGTCATTAAGACTGCATCACCTGTGCTGAAGCTGGGATATCCTGAAAACCAGACCTGTTGGTGGCCCTTGAGGATTGGAGTTGGAGCTGCTCTAGAGCCGACTGGTTGGATATTTTGTAATAACACCGACCTCTTTCTTTGACACAACGTCCGCAGTGAAACCCCTTGTTCCATTAAATGGGGACCACCACTCTACATCGATTCTTCGTAACCCAGCATATAAAACGTTTAAAACTCGTTTAACACTATTCTTATCTTCTAACTCACGTGTACATCTTTGTACTCGGATCCAGTATTTTTTTCCAGTCCGCGATGCCATTTACTGGAACCAATATAAATATCTTTCACTTACAGTATATCATCGTACACAAGAAACCTTCATTCTTCAGAGGTACATTTGGGGTAATAGCGTTCGTCGCAGACACCCAAATCCTGTCCTTCAGAACCCAAAACACCGGCAATGAATAAATCTGTGGGAGAAGGCTTGAACGGGTAAAACGCAATAAACACCAACGTTGTGTTGTTCTTGTGTTTCCCATGACTTCAGTTTCACCGTAACGCTAAATATCCCAAAACTGTGCGTTACAAAGCCAATCCGAGCTGTTTGTATGAAACCTCCACGTTGAAGGTATACCACAGCATCCAAAACACCAAGCTGAGGGCTATGGTTACCGCTCCGGTGTAGATGAAAAAGTCCCAAGATTCAAAATGGGCAAAAAGTCCAAAGAGAAGCAGAATTATCCCAACAATGTCAAATATCAAGGCAATCAGCAATATTGCACGACATCTCCCAGCGACTCTGGAAAGCCTCATCGCGATGTCCAAATCCCTGGAGAAGACGGAGGAGGGGAGCTCACCTTGTGATCCTGTCCGTGGCTTTAGAAAAGAAGTGCTGGTGCCAAGGAGAAGCGCTGTACAAATCGCACACACACCTTTTTAGCCTCGGAGAGGCACACGCGGCTGTTAACCGTTTAGTGACTGTGTTTCTACGCACGCCAGAACATTTCCCAGCTGTGTCGTCCTGTACAAACCTGTTGGTGGACTTCACAGGTCTTTAAAATCAAACTAAATTATTCAAGCCAACTGTGACAAAGTGCCGTTTATATTCATAATTGCTCTAATTACCAATAGAATCTGCCGTGTCGGTAATTTGCTTTTCTGAGTATTTTATTGGGTCCCAGGGCTTGGTGTCACAGGATAGCCCGGCGGTGAAAGTTGGGGAGAATTCGCGGGGAGGATCAGTCTTTTTAGAGGAAGGAATTTTGAATACTCTACAACAGCAAATAAAAAACCCATGTTGTGTGCACGTTCACATGTATCAGACAGGCCCACAACCCTGCCCTTCCCCATTATCTCTTAGCATACAACGCTTTCACTGCAGCCAGGGATTCTGGGAAATTATATGCAAATGAGCACTCACAGTGTCACCTTTTACTTCATGTCCATTTTAACATGGACCCCCTATATGTGTATACCTGCCGTATTACACAGTTTTTCAGCACAGCTAGGGTTAAAGTGCAGAGCCAGTAACCCTACTCAGAGGAAGCTTATTCGACCTTTTACATCCCTTCAGTGTGAGGCTGGTTATACTGGCATTGAAGTGGGAAGCTGGTAATTGGGTATAATCAGACACAGAGGACCTTATGTTCAGTAAAAGAGTGACAAAAACGTTCCACCGGACAGTGTGTAGCAAATAAAACCCCCACCTGTGGGCACATTCACGCCTCAGACAGCTCTGCTTCCCTGCCCTTCCCCAGTATCTCTTAGTATCCATTACAATACCCCCACACTCCCCTCCCAATGCGTCCACACTATAAAACCAACCTGTAAAACCAGCTTCCGAGATAAGACTGTGATATGCTTCCATGTCAAGGGGACGCGCTGAATAAGTGCAAGATTAGAGGTTTCAGAGGATTCCATCAGCTGGCACGTCAGCTACAGAACCGACTGGTCCAGCCTGGGAGCCTTCAGAACCTCAAGAACAAACCATGTCTGAAAAGGTTGGGCAGTAAGTACAATATCAGGGAGTGATATTGCCTTTGAAGTGGGTGAACCCCGTGCGACTCCCAATGTCAGCTCTCCTTGTGACTTTGGGCACGTCATTTTGTCTCTTTGTGCCTCAAATAAGAATCAGAGTGTAAGCTCTTTGAAACAGTAACTCATTGTGCAAAACTACTCCAGAGGCGAGGGGAGAGGGGAGAGGCTTGAGAGGGGAGAGGGGAGAGGGGAGAAGAAAGAGAGGGGAGAGGGGAGAGAGAGCCCTCTGAGTGATCCTGGGTTTTTCTAATGTTGAAATCACTGTAGGATTCTTTCTTTGGGGTAAAGCTTTTCCCCTATAAAAGTAACATGCATTAATAGTAGGAATATTAATATTATATTCTTAGATCTGAATTGTGCACGGTGTTCCCAAAGCCATACAGATTTGAGCAGGAGATATATTATTATTATTATTATTATTTATTTTTCAACATTTGATGCTCGTTAGGATTTTAAGTACATTTTCAAATATTTCCAGTTATATCTTGAACTACCAACCTCATAGAAAAAGAGTGTTGCATACTGAGTGCTTTGAGTATTTCGGATCTCCGGGCCGTATACTCCGTATAGAATCTGTCTCGGGAAACCCACACCATTCTGCAGCTTGTGAGAAGATTTACAGACGGAATCTGAGTGTGATCACACACGTGGTCAGACACGAGATTTCAGCACCCGAAAGGTCCCCGCTGCAGATAAGAACGGTGCTTTTGCGGTTTGAGAATCTCTTGTGCAGCATCAGAGAACGGCTTTCATGTCAGGCCAAGGAAAGTTGTCACACGCGGCAGAGAATGTCGCAGCTACATATTACCGGCGGGTTTACTCTGGCTTTGTTGAATGTAGAAACACTGAATGCTACATCTGCTTACTGTACAGAGATGCACTGTATGGCATGGTGACAGCCAAAGCGAGAGTGAAACATATTGTAACCTTTCACTTATCCCACGTCAGGCATGTCTGGTTATTAGGGACAATCCCTGCTACTACCACAGTGACATGTTTAAGGGGTCTCAGCTGGGTAATTGGCACTTTTTTTCTCCCTTTTTGAGGGGGTTTTGGGTACGGAATTGAAAAACGAAGTTATCAAGTTATCAAATTATACAGTGACATTTGTTTACAAACCAACATTAATTTCTATACAAAGTAACATAAATAAATCTGACCCCTACCTAATGATCTTCGGAAACCAACTCGAAACGCGTCTCTTCTCCATCGCATTCCATGATCACCGTTAACCCCTTTCTATCCCCTCCCGTTCCTCAACCCCACCATCCCCAATGCCCATGATCTCTCCCACCCTCACCACTTCCTAAACCATGGGGGCGCAAACTTTTGCTCCTGTGCCCCCCTGTTTCTTGTCCCTCGGTTCTCTCGCCTCCCACCCCCAACCCCTGTACGGTCAGTGCGGAGTCAAATGATGTGCGGGGTCATGTGACACCACGTCACGTGAAACGAAGCGTCATTTCACGCAGAGTGTGATGTCACGCCGCATGACCCCGCGGCGTCATGGAGACTCTTCCAGACGCCGGCTGCAGCAAGGTAAGTTGAGGTATTGTATTGTATGTCTTTATTTATATAGCGCCATAAATGTACATAGCGCTTCACAGTAGTAATACATATCATATAAATAACAAATAATATAAATAACAGATCATGGGAATAAGTGCTTCAGACATACTGTAAAAGTAACATTAAGGAAGGAGTCCCTGCTCCGAGGAGCTTACAATCTAATTGGTAGGTAGGGAGAACGTACAGAGACAGTAGGAGGGAATTCTAGTAAGTGCGTCTGCAGGGGGCCAAGCTTTATGTATCATGTGTCCATGATTATCCACAGTGCTATTCATATGCTTCTTTAAGCAGATGTGTCTTAAGGTGGGTCTTAAAGGTGTATAGAGAGGGTGCTAGTCGGGTACTGAGGGGAAGGGCATTCCAGAGGTGTGGGGCAGAAAGTGAGAAAGGTTTAAGGCGGGAGAGAGCTTTAGATACAAAGGGGGTAGAAAGAAGACATCCTTGAGCAGAACGCAAGAGTCTGGATGGTGCATAGCGAGAAATTAGGGCTGAGATGTAAGGAGGGGCAGAAGAATGTAAAGCTTTAAAAGTGAGCACGAGAATTGAGTGTGATACGTGATTTAATCGGAAGCCAGGAGAGGGATTTCAGGAGGGGAGATGCGGAGACAGATTTAGGAAAGAGTAGAGTGATTCTGGCAGCAGTGTTTAGGATAGATTGTAGGGGAGACAGGTAAGAGGCAGGAAGGCCGGACAGCAGGAGGTTGCAGAAATCGAGACGTGAGAGAATGAGGGCCTGAGTCAGAGTTTTAGCAGTTGAGTAACAGAGGAAAGGGCGTATCTTTGTGATATTGCGGAGGAAAAAGCGACAAGTTTTAGAAACGTTTTGAATGTGAGAGGAGAATGAGAGAGAGGAATCAAGTGTGACCCCTAGGCAGCGTGCTTGGGCTACTGGATGAATGATCGTATTTCCAATAGCAATGTGGAAGGATGTAGTAGGGCCAGGTTTGGGAGGAAGTATAAGGAGCTCTGTTTTTGCCATGTTAAGTTTCAGTCGGCGGAGGGCCATCCAGGATGATATTCCAGAGAGACATTCAGAAACTTTGGTCTTTATATCAGGTGTAAGGTCAGGGGTTGAAAGGTAAATTTCCAGAGGCCTCACGCGATCCCCCGGCATTTTATTTTAATGCCTTGGGGAAGAGCGCGGGACCACTGCAACCGCCCGCACCCCCCAGAAAAATCTCCCACCCCCCAGTTTGTGCACCCCTGTCCTAAACCTTCGTAAAGTCCCTTACCTTACCGACCCAATCCCCTCCACTGCCAGATCCACCACCATGCCCCCAACACTTGTCCACCAACCAAGCAAGCTCTCAATGCACCTAACCCATAACCCGACCATAATGTTCCCATCTCTGCTCACCACAAAGACATTGTAACAATTACTCTATGCTCATATATATATATATATAACCCCACCATTGTTTTACTAGCTAACGTACAGCGTCCTGGATAAGGGCACTATATAATGTTGTCATAAATAAATAAATTAGAAAAACACGTGAGACAGACGACTATATGGGCACAAAGGAAAAGAGGGGGACAAGGAAGGGGGAGAAAGATATAATATATAACATTTTTGACAGTAGCAACAAGATAGATAAATATCCAGGGATCCCCAAAACCCCACGCCAGCCTCAGTTCCCCTAGGAGAGTTACACCCCATCTAATAGCCCTATTGTATCATATACAGCCCCCTGTGGGGACATACATGCTTATTATATAAGGACAGAGATGGCCCTGAACTGCGGGTCGTTTACTTATATCAGCCATGGGTCCAATTAATAATTTCTCTAACCACATCTGACACCTATAAGTCTTTTTTAAGTACGACTTGGGAGGGGTTTGATGTCCTCTGGCTGCTCCCTTTTGTGTGATCAGGGAGCGCTTGTGCAGCCAGAAACTCCCCCCTCCCCACCTCTCCTTAATTCCAGTGGGTCCCTGAGAAGGACAACGTGGGATAAGGAGAAAGACAACCCCTTCCCATTCAGGACTCTCCTACAACTTCAACACTTCAACTATGTGGGATTGTATATTTAAACTGTTTTTTTTTTATAAGAATCCGTTTAATGATCCAAATGCGGAGAAAACCACATAGTAAATTAGCAGTTCAGCTCGTTAAACCTTCAATAAAAGTGAACCGCAAACAATACTTCTTTACATTGCATGCATTTACAAGGGCGCAATAATCACGTACATTTCTAACACATTGTGAGCTTGAGGAACCCTTCAGGTTAATGCCACGTGCTACTAATGCCACGTGCTACTAATGCCACGTGTGATCTGCAGCCGGTGGGTTTTATTCCACTAGTTGGAGATTAAATGCGGAAATTGCATCACACGCTATTGGTCTTTGCCAATTGAGTGTTCTGGTCCTTCCATGCTGCATAGTCCGGTCCTTCCATGCTGCATAGTCTGGTCCTTCCATGCTGCATAGTCCGGTACTTCCATGCTGCATAGTCTGGTCCTTCCATGCTGCATAGTCTGGTCCTTCCATGCTGCATAGTCTGGTCCTTCCATGCTGCATAATCTGGTCCTTCCATGCTGCATAGTCTGGTCCTTCCATGCTGCATAGTCTGGTCCTTCCATGCTGCATAGTCTGGTCCTTCCATGCTGCATAGTCTGGTCCTTCCATGCTGCATAATCTGGTCCTTCCATGCTGCATAGTCTGGTCCTTCCATGCTGCATAGTCTGGTCCTTCCATGCTGCATAGTCTGGTCCTTCCATGCTGCATAGTCCTGTCCTTCCATGCTGCATAGTCTGGTCCTTCCATGCTGCATAGTCTGGTCCTTCCATGCTGCATAGTCTGGTCCTTCCATGCTGCATAGTCCGGTCCTTCCATGCTGCATAGTCTGGTCCATCCATGCTGCATAGTCTGGTCCTTCCATGCTGCATAGTCTGGTCCTTCCATGCTGCATAGTCCGGTCCTTCCATGCTGCATAGTCCGGTCCTTCCATGCTGCATAGTCCGGTCCTTCCATGCTGCATAGTCCTGTCCTTCCATGCTGCATAGTCCGGTCCTTCCATGCTGCATAGTCTGGTCCTTCCATGCTGCATAGTCCGGTCCTTCCATGCTGCATAGTCTGGTCCTTCCAGGCTGCATAGTCTGGTCCTTCCATGCTGCATAGTCCGGTCCTTCCATGCTGCATATTCTGGTCCTTCCAGGCTGCATAGTCCGGTCCTTCCATGCTGCATAGTCCGGTCCTTCCATGCTGCATAGTCCGGTCCTTCCATGCTGCATAGTCCGGTCCTTCCATGCTGCATAGTCCGGTCCTTCCATGCTGCATAGTCTGTTCCTTCCATGCTGCATAGTCCGGTCCTTCCATGCTGCATAGTCCGGTCCTTCCATGCTGCATAGTCCGGTCCTTCCATGCTGCATAGTCCGGTCCTTCCATGCTGCATAGTCCGGTCCTTCCATGCTGCATAGTCCGGTCCTTCCATGCTGCATAGTCTGGTCCTTCCATGCTGCATAGTCCGGTCCTTCCATGCTGCATAGTCCGGTCCTTCCATGCTGCATAGTCCGGTCCTTCCATTCTCCATGGTCCGGTCCTTCCATGCTGCATAGTCTGGTCCTTCCATGCTGCATAGTCCGGTCCTTCCATTCTCCATGGTCCGGTCCTTCCATGCTGCATAGTCCGGTCCTTCCATGCTGCATAGTCCGGTCCTTCCATTCTCCATGGTCCGGTCCTTCCATGCTGCATAGTCCGGTCCTTCCATGCTGCATAGTCCGGTCCTTCCAGGCTGCATAGTCCGGTCCTTCCATTCTCCATGGTCTGGTCCTTCCATGCTGCATAGTCCGGTCCTTCCATGCTGCATAGTCCGGTCCTTCCATGCTGCATAGTCCGGTCCTTCCATGCTGCATAGTCCGGTCCTTCCATGCTGCATAGTCCGGTCCTTCCATGCTGCATAGTCCGGTCCTTCCATTCTCCATGGTCTGGTCCTTCCATGCTGCATAGTCCGGTCCTTCCATGCTGCATAGTCTGGTCCTTCCATGCTGCATAGTCCGGTCCTTCCATGCTGCATAGTCTGGTCCTTCCATGCTGCATAGTCCGGTCCTTCCATGCTGCATAGTCCGGTCCTTCCATGCTGCATAGTCTGGTCCTTCCATGCTGCATAGTCCGGTCCTTCCATGCTGCATAGTCCGGTCCTTCCATGCTGCATAGTCCGGTCCTTCCATGCTGCATGGTCCGGTCCTTCCATGCTGCATGGTCCGGTCCTTCCATGCTGTATGGCCCGGTCCTTCCATGCTGTATGGCCTGGTCCTCTAAATAAAATATACTGGAGTTGCCCTCACCCTGATAAAGGTTGGATGTAGCAACCAAAACTTTAGTTCTCTTTGGTTTATTAAATTATTTTTGCCACTCCGCAGTGCCCTCCTCTTTATTCCTTTCTGTATGGGATTGTCCAGGAATGCCGCTCTGAGCAGGAGCACCGGAATTTGTTCTGTAACATTGTCTGACATCAGGCGCGCCCAGGGAACCGCCATTTTGTTACTATTACTGAAACACTGCTAAATAATTGCTTTTCTCTATCACTTGTAATACTCATTTTATAGTTGCTTATTAAACCACGGGTCACAGTGCTGCATCCACGAGTTGGAGATGCGTTTAATAAGCTGCCAGAGGCTTCAGCGCTTGAGGCCCTTAAAAGCCAATTAAAGTAATTTGAGGACTTCGGCACTAAGCAAACGTGAGTAATGGAACCCAGGAGAGGCAAAGCGGAGACCTGCAAGTGACTCACACTGTACATGTGTCCAGCAAACTCCACTCACCTGGCGTGAGTCCAAGTCATTGGAAGGCAGTTTCACTCATCGTCACTTCAATGTTATCTCCGTCATTGCGCGCAGAGTTATTCCGTCGCAGTGTAAAACGTTTGACCCAAACCCCATATCCCACTGCCGTGTCTCCATCAATTAACAGCGACGTCTGTAACACTATTTGGCCTAAAATGCTGTGAACCTGGTGTATATTTATTTTCGTAGAGAGAAGTAACACAAGACCCTTTCGGATTTAATTAATCTAATTTGTTAAAGCCAAAGCACAATGTTTCGACCCATAGGTCAAGCGAAATAAAGTCGCTTTATTTCACTTGACAAAGACTTATGGGTCGAAACATTGTGCTTTGGCTTTAACAAATTAGATTAATTAAATCCGAAAGTGCCTTGTGTTACTTCTCCCTGTTATAGTCATTGGATTTTCTGCAGGCTATCCTACAAACACCGGCACACCGGGAACTGTATTGCGATTTTTTCTTTATGGTGTGCAGCATTTGTCTTTTCTTTGTATATTTATTTTCACCATTGTAATTGCATTGTGTTTGGCGTTTGGCCTGCAGCCACAGGCCAGTCTACTCCAACCATTCACCCAGCCTTCTGTCTGCCGTCCCATCTCCCAACACAATGGATATCCTGGAGGGCGCAGGCAGCCCGAGCAGATCTGTCCAGGATGACATTGGGCGACCTGATTGTAGCTCACGTACAATACTGTAATTAATTACAGTAAATCCATTGTTACATTATGATGCAGATGCGTGGATCTTTTTGGGGACAGATGTGACTCCAGTTACTTAGAAAGCAAATAGCCCGATTACTACCAGGTCCCTTCCTGGTAGAAGGAATGGACCATTACCTGGAATGTATCAAGGTAATTACATGTTATCCTCTTAGCACATTGCTCCTATCTTATAATGAGATATAGAAGCACTTGGATAGGAAGGTAAGCATGACATGTGAGCACCCAATGCGTGTCACTACCCAGAATACGTGTGTGCAACTTAACCCCTATCTAAAAGAATAGGGGGAATTAATGAATGAAGCAGGATTGCGGCAAGACACGCAGATACATGTCATTAAAGATGAAGGACCTGTGTGTATCAAATGCTGCGCCTGTCCATCATATTGTTTTTAATGTATACAAACGTATAAGTAGCAGTGCCTGGTGTTCTCAGGTCAGTGTAAGAATCTGTATGAATGCGCTTCTGTTATCTGCAGCAACATTAATACATTCAAAGTGGGCTTCCAGCAAAGCAAAACGTATTTAACTTGATTTTCAGCACCATGAATACAGGAGGATGCCTTAATGTGTTAATATATGGTAAATACTCATCAGCTGTGTGCTGACTAACTGCTTCATCACGTGTGTTTACTAATTGCTAGAAAGGTGTTTTTGGATTGTACAGGTATCTTGTTTACGTGCCAATTTGGAATTTCCCAAATCTAACATCGGATTGCCAGCAAGGATTCCACACCCATACGGTGTGCTAATTATGTGCGCAGGATGTGGTGTAACAGAGAGGAGAATTCCACCGCAAACCGATGTGTCTTTCCCAGTTTCCGGATGTAACGATGTAACGCTGACACACGCCCGTCTCTGCACATTCCTTTGCGGCATTGCACATAATGTTTCAGTTTCGTGACTTCCAGCGGTAACAAGGTTCAGGTAATCCGAGATCACGGGAGGCCAACTCCAGTCTTTAAGGACCACCAACAGGTCAGGTTTTAAGGATATCCTTGCTTCAGCACAGCTGGCTCAGAACGACTGAGCCACCTGCGCTGAAGCAGCGATAGCCTTAAAACCTGACCTGTTGGTGGCTCTTAAGGACTGGAGTTGGTCACCACTGATCTAGATCATGTTTCATCTTGCACCCCCTACACAACTTCACTCTTTGTTTAAGACTAGGGCAGATTGTGTAGTTACCTAGGAAATACTAATTAGCCTAATGACTCAGTGAGCGGCTCAGTGAGTAAAGACACTGACTGACACTGAGAATGTTGCCTGGTTCAATTCCTGGTGTCGGCTCTCTGTGACCTTGGGCGAGTCACTTTATCTCCCTGTGCCTCAGGCACAAAAAAAATAAAAACAGATTGTAAGCTCCACGGGGCAGGGACCTGTGTCTGGAAAATGTCTCTGTAAAGCGCTACGTAAAAACTAGAAGCGCTATACAAGAACATGCTATTATTAATGAGCTGCATGGCGGTGCTGTCCCATTTTAAACACACACACCATTTTTACAGATTGTCTATGGTATATTTCTGAGATTATGGACCAATATCTATCAGAGGTGTCACGTACGACCCCCTGCTAGCACGTGACCTGCATACGGGACAAGGGTTAATACCGACGCTCGCAAGCTGCCCCACTCTTCACCCACTCAGGGGTCCCTCAAATGGGTTGTATCTCTCCTCACGCCGTCCCAATATACCACCGCCACGAACAGCGCACAAGTGAGCACGTGACTTTAGATATGCAACCAGGGTTAATACACAAAGGCTTCTCTAGCAACCCCCCTTTCTCCTCTGCAAGGAACCAGCGAGTTAGCATTAACCCCCTACTCAATTGCACATCATAACCATCCACCGCCACCACCTGAGGTTATGCAGATATGATAAAAGATCTTAGACTAAAATATCCGCCAGGGCCCCAGGTCCCTGTTTATTATAGGAAAAACTATGCACTCTAACACACAATCAGCTGTAGTAACATGTGCCTGAATTTAGCAAGTTTTTCTCTCCAGCGTGCACAAAGTTCATTCAGAGCCCAAAGCATTACTTATTAAATGGTTTAATATATATAACAATACAGTGCTTGAATTACAGAAAAGGTATTACAAAATAAACATACAATTACAATACAAGGCAGAGCAGCTTCTTAAAATAAAAGGGGTAAAACAGAAAATCCTATACAGTACATTACCACATGCTATGGATTTTTCCCAGAGAGGCGCTGGTTCAGAAGATGAGGTCTGCTATGCTATCCGAGCATGCCCCTGGACAGATCTGACCAGTAACAATCTCCCCCAGACTTAGATACAATACTGTCTTATGATGGTGCCTTAAGCCCACCCCTTTCTACAGAATACTTTGAAGCTGCTCTTCTTTGATTAAAACAATTGACACCTTGAGTGGGCTATCCAGGATGGACCCCCGCCCCAAGTAAGTTCCTTTGAAATTCAGTGCAGACAAACAGTCCTGACCAGTTTCAAACCCAGCATTTGGTATTTTGTTACACAAGTGTAGCTCATTAACCCTTCAAGCACCAAAGGGATTAAAAATACCCAATATCTCATGACATTATCATGACAGGAGGGTTATATCTAAACTAGGGAAAGAAAGGCTGCAGCAGCACACAAGTTGAAATGATCTAGCTTTTAAATAGGGGGTTTCAAATTCTTCCACATCAGACAATCCAATGTGATTAATAATGGTCAGGGCACCATACTTAAACGTAGGCGCGTTCATCAAGCTAATTGATTGATTGATATATATCAATAATCAAATAAAAAGATCACGTGTGAGCATTCGCACGTCTTAGACAGATCTGCAACCCCACCTTTCACCATTATCACCTAGCATACAGTGCTCCCACTTTAACTGTGCACGCAATGTCTTGTATATAATGTATACCCTGTTCATTTATGTAACTGTACTTGTAACCATGTATTATTTGTTTTACTCTGTGCCCAGGACATACTTGAAAACGAGAGGTAACTCTCAATGTATTACTTCCTGGTAACACATTTTATAAATAAATAAAGGATTCTGGGAAAAGACATGCAAATGTGCACACTGTCACCTTTTGCCTGAAATCTATTTTTACATGGGCTGTATGCTAGGTGATAATGGGGAAGGGCGGGGTTGCAGACCTGTCTAACATGTGAATGTGCTCACAAGTGATATTCTTTATTGGCTATATGCTAATGGTGGAGGGTTTTTTGTCGCCATTTTCACCCACCATAACGTCAAATGTGTACACACAACACACACCCACACACACCATACTGGTGCTCCATCTACAAATCAGATCATTCTACCATGGGCAATTTAACTAAACAGTTCCTGAGTGGGTGTAGTGCAAAGCAGGTGTGGGTGGCAGAATAAGAGATCAGTTTTGATCTGGTGTTATTTTGCAGGCATGTAATTAAAGTGTTTCAATGGGAGCCACATCCGATCGCTCATGCATACGTTGGGGTGTGTTGGAATGGAGAAGCAGTTTCCCCGCATGCCGAATGTCTTGGTGGTTACTGCAGTTCTAAAGCAATAACACGTGTGTATGTTACACACACAGGACATGTTAGGACATGTTACGGGCTGAGAAATAGTTCCTTTTCAGAACAGAGTTTGACGCCAGATAAGAACCCCTTGGCCATTTTCTGATCTGCTGTGTAATGCGTAGGCAGAAGCTTATAAGGGACCAGGCCACCATGGATAAGAAGCAGAAAGGGACACTGTGTGCTCATTTGCATAACCAAAGCTGTCTCACATTTTTATCTGGTCTGTAACTGTTAAATACACCTATAATAAATAATATATATATATTATCTCTAACTGTGCATGCTATGTCTTGTATATAATGTATACCCTGTTCACTTATGTAACCATGTACAGTACTATTTATCATCTTAACTATGCCCAGGACATACTAGAAAACGAGAGGTAAGTCTCAATGTATCACTTCCCGGTAAAATATTTTCGAAAATAAATAAAGTTTCCCAGAATCCCTTGCTGCAGTGGAAGCAGCATATTCTAAGAGATAATGGGGAAGGGCAGGGTTGCAGACCTGTCTGAGATGTGTGAATGGGCTGACAAGTGGGATTCTGATTTGCTGTATGCAAAACGGTGGAGGGTGTGTGTCACTTGTTTTACCCACCATAACTTAACCACACACATTATGTGCTGTAAAACATTAGGCCCCATTCAGGATTTAGCCTCATATCCATCCCAAGCGTGTGTAAATCCCTTACTGTATGAGGCTCATGAGAATCAATGCCAGCTTGGCTTCCCTATTCCTTGTAATTCTTGGGATAGCCACAACCGAGCCTTCCTCCATATGGAGAAGAGGAGGCAAGTTAAAGTGCATACAGCGTTATAGCAAAGAGACGTTCCTTAGCTGCATTTCTACACGAATGAAGTTTATCTCCAGCTTTATTGTAAGTTTCCCAACGGAGACATTTCACACAATTAACATGTGACTGTATAGAACCGTATACCACTGACACCCACTATAGAACTGTTTAGCACCCACACCCAGTATCGAACCGTATAGCACCCACACCCAGTATAGAACTGTTTAGCACCCACACCCAGTATAGAACCGTATAGCACCCACACCTAGTATAGAACCGTATAGCACCCACACCCAGTATAGTCCAGTGCAGTTATCCCCCTCTAGTGGTAAAGGCTCAAGATGCCAGAAAACATGGACGCCTCGAGTTACCGAGCCACGCTAAACGGCAGCATTTACTTTAGGGCTCAATAAAGCGATTGAACCTGAAAGTGCGCCAGGGCTCCTAATGCGGAGAAGCCGTTTCCCCATGTTTGAAAGGATTTAATTCTCCCTCATGGAGAAGGAGCGACTCAGCGAGTCAAGACACTCACTGGCACCGAGTTTGAAGCAGGGGAAAAAGAAGACCACTTCACAGCATATTTAATAGGAGCTATACCACCGTATAATATAAAACCCATCAGCAGGCAGATACCTCTTAATATGGAGGGAAAAAAACAACCAGTTTCAAAAAACAAAAACACATTTTATTGTGTCACCAACATGTCAGACGCTCAATGTAAACCGTTACTTATAAAAATATATTTGTAAAATGCATCTTTTATAAACAGTATAAAAACAGCACAGCGAAACAAAACAGCGCAGCGAAACAAAACAGCGCAGCGAAACAAAACAGGCGATGGACAGGAAACAAATATAACGCTTTGCTTTTAGCTGGAAACCAAAAATCACAATTACCGTCTTTGCTACTGAATTTCTAGGTGAGTCTACGGGAACTAAATACAATTTAAGCAAAGGGATTTTATGGTCTCAAGTTCCAGATGTTAACAATTTTACTAAATTGATTAGATCGTTTGTGCAAAGCGACGTTGTATCATGGGAGTATCACATTAGTTATGCAGGATTCATAAAAAGTGTTAATTTGCAACGTAACCTGGAGGGAGACAGAGAGAGGCTCAGGCTGTTGTCATTGGGTTCCTTCTTCGGGAATAAGATCTTAAAAGGACCTCTGTTCACAAGTTCTAATGCACATCAATATAGCTAAATAATTATCACATGCTGCCCTATTCAATCTGCTGGAATGCCATCGTCTCCGTGCTAGGAACGAATGAAGTCCCATTAATTTGCAATTTATAGAGAAACAAAAAAGAGAGAGCAAGATACCACTCTCTCCTAGTATATTATTTGGCATGGTAAAGTGGTAGTATGGCACCATTATTTATTTGTGTATTTAAATGGTTCTGCTTTAGTAATATCGGAGGGCCAGTAACATCGATGCTTTTATATAAGGAGCCTCCTTATTGTGCCGTGGGTCAGCCAGAGTACTCACTGAAAGTGGACCCTATTGGGATTAAGGCCAATAAATGCATCTGCATGTCCAATCTGCAGCGCACTCCCCTCCAGCATAATGCAAGGAGTTCCCCTCCCACTGCCTGAAGAGGAATCTAAAGAAGTGGTCATTCTCTATGGCCGTTATCCTATAAAAACTGCTATTAGAAGGAAAGCCCTATTGAAGTCAACAGGGTTTTCTGTGCAATAAAGCATTTATTACAATCAGAGAACAAAGTAAATAAATACAAAAAAAAAAAAAGAAGAGAAAAAAAACAAAGCTATATTTAAGATTTTAAATAGGTGTTAAAAAAAAAAGTGTTAATTTCATTTAACGTTATGTGGCTTTAGCCTTTCAGTAAATGAGCACCATATTTTCCGTCAATGGAAAAACGACGGCTAGTTCACGCTATAATACTTTTCCTATTGGATTCGTAAGCAGGAATGACAGGAGCAATGTAATGTTACCTGCTCTCCCCTCCCCCCTCTGCCAGCAAAAGGGTTGATATCTGAAGCGGTCAAAACGTCATCAACGGAACGGTTCCAGCTGCAGCTACGAGAATCTCTCATTTTAATGCAAAACGTTTAGGAGCAGAGCAGTCGAAGAGAAAAGAATTACAGCAAAATCTATTGCAGGGTCCCATCACCAGAGGGAAAAAGAAAGACATACTGTATATTGTAACTGTAGGATAAAAAAAAAAACAAGACATTCAGTGCTTAGCAATATATAAAGTGTCTGTACATTGCGTACTCCATGTAAAACGTAGGGGCGGATTCAAATCCGCCTCTGCATCGCAAGGCGTTCACCGTAGTTGTGAGTAGGAAGAAATCGATGGTAACAGGGTATTTAGCAGCATCCTCAGCATGTCCATTCTTGTGCGAATAACGGCATGTTAAAAAGGCTGTGAGAAAACGGGTTTATGTGGACAAAAGGCCAAGACTTGGCGGTGGGTAAAGGGTTAAACTTCTAGGTACTGGACACTCCCCCACTGTGAATCATTATCCAGATGTTTCATCCATGCAAACTGCGTGTGCCCTGAGACCTAGTGATAGAAGACACATTCTAATGTTAGTCAGAAGTATTGGTCGGTATTTCTTTCCCTGCTTATCTGTGGTGACGCATGCGATAGATTTTTTTTTAAATGTATCTAAATTTATAGGCAGAATGTTGACTATATCTTAAAAACAAACAAAAATGTATATATAAAAGCACCACTATCTGACTACTTTTATACCAATCAAATCAGTTCAGGTTACCTGCTGGATATTACAGGTGAGCAGAGAGAAAGCATCTCACCTGTCTACCAATTATTATTATTATGATTATTATTAAACTACCGTATAATACACGACAGTGGCAGGGAAAGAGTATCCACATGCATTAATAAAGTGCCCAGGTCCCGAGCGAGTGCCCAATGTCATCCACTATCTTTCTCTGATATGGACTACAGGTCTCAGGTCCCGTCATCTGCAGACTTAGAGCCTGAGGTTGAGAGATCAAAGAATGAACAGAGTTAGAGGAAGAAGAAATTGTTCATGGAAAATGGGCCTTCATGGATGAAAACTCAGGGGGAAGTCTACAATCGTTAGCTATGGTAGTAATAAACATGTCTGACACTGTAGCATCTTACATCCAACACGTTCCCTTCCCAGTTTCCAAATTACTTAACAAGAAGAAAATAATTACTATTGGAGGATGCTTCTTTTGAATGTGAAAAACAGCTACTATAGGATATTGACAAGCGGCACACGATTAGAGACAGGTGAATCCGACCAAATCCGTTTCCCCGATTTTCTCGCATTCCCCCCCCCCCCCCCCAATCTGTTTTGGGGTGTAAAATCCACGAACGGATTTGGTCTGTTTTAATCCGCGTGGATCAAAAACCGCCATTGGATACAACCTGTGGACGGATTTGTAAAATCCAATTAAGAACACGCCAATGGATTTTCCATCCGCAGATAGGATTCTACAAATCCGTCTGCGGGTCGCGGAATCCGGAGATTATTGGTAATAGTAAATAAATAATCGGCAAAATGCTAATAACCATTTCTGAGATAGATCCTCCGAAATCCACGGAACAAAAAAAGGAACCGGCCGAGGCGCTTCGGATTCAAATTCGCCAAAAACATTGCCCAACTCTATGCACGATCATACCTGGCAAAAAGGACCAAAAATGGTCCACATCTGCTGGTTAGAAGGTATTCTACCCTAACAATAAGTGGCTGACAATCTCCTGTCTTTGCCATGCAAACACATGCAGAGGTAGAAAACCAACCACATTGGCACATCATCCATGTTTCTCCACCTACAACAAGACCATCCTTTCTCAGACCAACCCTCATCAAAGGAGAGTTCATAAACGAATGGATTTGGTAGATACTTTTAATCATTAAAACCCTCAACCAAAACCATTGTCCATTTTCTGTAGAGCTCCCGGTGCTGCTGTTGCAGAGTTGCCACAGATGGCAAAACTCTGCCCTCTTCCCAACTACTCTACTGGTCGCAAACAATTAACAGTCTTTTGAAAGAGGGATGATGTACGATTTTAGACATGGTTGCCATGCTGGCATTGGATCGGTATCCAATATCAACTACTAATTCAATAGACTTCAGATTAGTGAAGGTTAGGTCCGCATGTTTGCGGGGAGGGGGATGTAGAGACACGAGCTGGCGTTGAAAGTGAAAGGTGGAGTTTGTCTCAAACCAAGGGTGTCCGGAATACAGACCAGACACGGGGGTGATCAGACCGTCTTAGGCAGACAGTGGTGCCATGAGCAAGCTGTAGGTGCCTAAGACAGGAGCAACCTTAATTTTTAGGACAATATGCCTAGAACAAGCAGAGTCTCTCACTCCTCAGCAAGACTTCAAGTTTTTTCTTTTTTTTCCCAAGGCAAAACCTAAACACGGGGTCAGATTAACACACAGATCTGAGAGATTTCTCATCTGCATATGACACCACATACATACCGTCTATACATATATTGGCTTTTTGGCAAGTTGTCTTGAGTAACACGCCAGCCTCCTCACACCAAGTCGCGTTCTCACTGCCACTGAAAACGTTTTCTATTTTAAAATAGGCAATCCAAGCGCTTTATTTTATTTACATTAAAAAATAAATAAAGCTGAAGTGAAGCAGGGGGTCTCCAGAGCTGAACCCCTTTAATTTCAGCACCCCCCCAGCTTCAATCCTGTGAAAAAAATGACAATGAAAAATTATAACGCCCTTGGGATTGCTCCATCTTCTTACAAGTCCCCATTACCTTTCACACGGACCTTCTCAGGATGTCACGGCAATTGACAAGCAACCTAGTAGCAATCACATGGTCACCGAGCGAAAAGGTCTGTGGCACACAATTAGTTAAAGAGGCCATTCATGGTATGACCACATTGACGAATTGCCAGTGACATCTTTCATTGTTTCAAAGAGGGAGCTGAAAAGGATCATATTTAATATTAATTCAGGGACGTTATAATGTCCCTCTCAGTCTGGTTTTCACCCCCCAATCTTATTCGGTGTACTGACGTGTGTATAGTGCCAACATATTCCACAGCGCAGTACAACATCATTCTATGAGCACATATCTGTCAAAACAGACAAAAGGAGGTGCATGGCGCAGGAATACACCGCATGGGCGCAGGAATACACCGCATGGCGCAGGAATACACCGCATGGCGCAGGAATACACCGCATGGCGCAGGAATACACCGCATGGAGGAGATGGTGCCTAACTGATCACGGCCGTCCCATTAATCTGTTCCCTGTGGAAAATAAAGGAAAGCCTCCAAAAATGGATTTCAAAATCCCTTAAGGCAGCCACAGGCTACACACCACAGGCTACACACCACAGGCTACACACCACAGGCTACACACCACAGGCTACACACCACAGGCTACACACCACAGGCTACACACCACAGGCTACACACCACAGGCTACACACCACAGGCTACACACCACAGGCTACACACCACAGGCTACACACCACCGGCTACACACCACCGGCTACACACCACCGGCTACACACCACCGGCTACACACCACCGGCTACACACCACCGGCTACACACCACCGGCTACACACCACCGGCTACACACCACCGGCTACACACCACCGGCTACACACCACCGGCTACACACCACCGGCTACACACCACCGGCTACACACCACCAGCTACACACCACCAGCTACACACCACCAGCTACATACCACCGGCACGGTGATAAAGGCCCCCCGGGCAGCGGCCCAGATTACTAAATGGTGCTATGACATGATCTACTCAAGCTGTCCTCCTGTGCTGGAAGGTGTCTTATGGGATAGCACCGCTAAGTAAATCTGGGCCTAAATGTACCCCCAGGATACAACAGGACTAAGCACACAAGCAAAGTGATTTACGTATGAAGTCATAAGGCTGACCTCTGCCTAGAAGGTGACCAAGAACCCTCGATGGTTCTAGACCGCAAGTCCCGCAGCCAATTGTGAAGAGATATTATTTGCTTTACGGTCTTCTGCGTTAAAGCAGCAAACACCTAGGAGTAGCCACCACCAGTCCTCAAGGGCCACCAAACAGGTCAGGTATTGGGGAGATCCCTGCTTCAGCACAGGTGGTCAGGCGAAGACAGCCAGCTGTGGCAAAGCAGGGATATCCTTAAAACCCGTCCTGTTGGTGGCCCTTGACGACTGGAGTTGGCCACTCCTGCCCTATAACGTTAGTAGGCTGCCACCTGAGCATGTCCTAATCTCTTAGTTTCCATGGTAACCTTTAGACTTCACTGGGCTCTGAAGAGAGCTTCATTTTAACATCTCACTTGTATCTCCTGACTGCAGCACCGCGTTAAAATGTAAAGACAGCACTAGAAAGGGAAAGAGATCTCAAATACAATGCTTTAACCCCATAAATGCACAATTCCCCCCCCCCCCTCTCTCTCTCCCACTCGGGGGGTTCAAGTCGGTTATAAATAGCATTGGGAGGGGTGTGGTGTGTGTTCCACGTACAAATACTGTGACCTCATACAGGTGCCTTTCTGTGTCACACTCCCCTTACACACACGGAAGCAGTTTGACCTGATCTTGCAGAAGCAAAAAAGTTATTGAACTACAAGGCAGCTGCAAACACACATTACAGAGGGGGAGAGAATGGGAGGGGGAGAGAATGGGAGGGGGAGAGAATGGGAGGGGGAGAGAATGGGAGGGGGAGAGAATGGGAGGGGGAGAGAATGGGAGGGGGATATAGGCAAATACCATTTAAGCGCAGCAACAGAGTGCTCCCAGTCCAAGCTGAGTAACTCCGCTAGCCATTCCCACCCCAGGCCAGCGAGCCATTCCCACCCCAGGCCAGCGAGCCATTCCCACCCCAGGCCAGCGAGCCATTCCCACCCCATGCCAGCGAGCCATTCCCACCCCAGGCCAGCGAGCCATTCCCACCCCAGGCCAGCGAGCCATTCCCACCCCAGGCCAGCGAGCCATTCCCACCCCAGGCCAGCGAGCCATTCCCACCCCAGGCCAGCGAGCCATTCCCACCCCAAGCCAGCGAGCCATTCCCACCCCAGGCCAGGGAGCTATTCCCACCCCAGGCCAGGGAGCCATTCCCACCCCAAGCCAGCGAGCCATTCCCACCCCAGGCCAGCGAGCCATTCCCACCCCAAGCCAGCGAGCCATTCCCACCCCAAGCCAGCGAGCCATTCCCACCCCAAGCCAGCGAGCCATTCCCACCCCAGGCCAGCGAGCCATTCCCACCCCAGGCCAGCGAGCCATTCCCACCCCAGGCCAGCGAGCCATTCCCACCCCAGGCCAGCGAGCCATTCCCACCCCAGGCCAGCGAGCCATTCCCACCCCAGGCCAGCGAGCCATTCCCACCCCAGGCCAGCGAGCCATTCCCACCCCAGGCCAGCGAGCCATTCCCACCCCAGGCCAGCGAGCCATTCCCACCCCAGGCCAGCGAGCCATTCCCACCCCAGGCCAGCGAGCCATTCCCACCCCAGGCCAGTGAGCCATTTCCATTGTATTATAAATGGCCTGAGATACCAGGAGAGCTTTATTACTGAGGTGTGAAGCATCCCAGTGAGTATTCACTGCTTGGAAATGCCAGGCAAAAACAGGGGGGGCTGGGCCAGCTTCTGCCTGCACTTTTGAAATAAAAGTGTAATTATGAGGACATTTTAAGGCCGGGCATAATATATTATAGAGATATCCGCATTACAGCCCTACAGCCCTCTCCCCCCCCCCCATTATTAAAGACATCCTTGAGGACAAAGCGTATAGATGAGAATTGCTGACAAAGTACAACATCGAAATGCTGTTATGTTAAAAAGCTTAGAAAAATGTGTTCAAGCCCCAAAGATGTAAAACAGATCTCTAATGTTTATATGCAGACAAAAGTGTGGCAACATACAAAGTGTACATGTGTAAGATTTACACACACAAAAAAAAACCATCCTTACAAAATACAATATAACACTTTACTACAATGTAAAGCATGAGAATAGTAACCCATTAAATGCCAGGCGTGAGATATAGATATATACACACACATACATAGTTGTGTGTGAAATATATATATTTTTTAACATATATACACATACAGCTGGTGTAATAAGGTAGCAGGGTATTTTTATCAGCTTTGCATATTTAGCCCAATATGTTTGCACAACATCATGGAATGCACAACACAACATCATGGAATGCACAACACAACATCATGGAATGCACAACACAACATCATGGAATGCACAACACAACACCATGGAATGCACAACACAGATTTTTTATCATGGGCTAGCTGGATGCTCACTGCATAACAGAGGGGTGGGGGATGCAGCAGAGATTCCAAAGCTGCAGTGATCAGGGATGAGAAAGAAAACTCTGATCAAAAGTATGGAGGGGAAGATTCTCCCATTGGTTTTTACTGTGGGTTATTAGAGGGATAGGCAGCGCATATGGCAGATCTAGCAAGGGTATGTGCGATTGGGTTATTTCATGCCAAGCTTGTCTATATAAATGCACCTGTGTGTAGAGAGGCAGGGTGTTCACTATTAGGGGGAAGAGGGGGATAAAGGGTTGTCCAAGGAACTTACCTTCACAGCCTGAACAAAGGTATTGGGGGGTCATCCATTCACACCAGCCTGTCCCTGATCTCCTGGGAGATCAGAATCAGGTGACCATCCAAGCTGCTCACTCCACTCAGCTCAAAGGGTCGGTCCTTAAGGGTTGGGGTGGGAGAATCCAGGTGGCAGGAGGTGAAGCCATTGTTGACATAGTCTGAGGGGCTCAGGTGTAGAGGTTCACCAGGTAGGTTTGGGGTACAGGGCTGTCCAACACGCAGCCCATCCCTGGGCACCCCCTTCTTCCTACCCTTCTTGGACAACCTCTCCGAGAGCTTCCTGGCCAGCTGCACCAGGCTACTCCGGCTGTGGGTTATTGGGGTGTCCTTCAGCAGCTCTTCCATGGACACCTCCAGGTTGAAAGAATACCAGGCCAGCCAGAAGAGCAGGCTGAAGAAGAGCAGGATCCCCCCGCTGTAGATCAGGAACTCCCCAAAGCTCCGGCCGTTCTTCTCCAGGTTGGCAAAGATCCCGGTCAGGATGAGCCCGAGCCCCGCAACATCAGAGGCTCCGGCCAGGAAGAAGAGGACAGTGCAGCGCCCCAGCCATGGCCGGGTGCGAGGCATGTCTGCTGTGTCAGGAGGAGCCGGCTGCGGCCATTCACCTGCTGGGCTCACCTGTGCGCGCTGCCCCTTACCTGGGGCTCACCTGTGCGCGCTGCCTCTTACCTGGGGCTCACCTGTGCGCGCTGCCTCTTACCTGGGGCACCGCCCCCTGTGCCTCACGCCTCATTTGCATGTTTTGGGGAGAGACACGCCCATCCGGCTCAACCTGAGATTCCTCTTTTGCACAGGAGGTGGATACCTGGGCGGGGGGTCTGGCTGATCTGGTTCTGTATCCGGCCCGGGGGACTGGTGTGTGTGTGTGTGTGTGTGTGTGTGTGTGTGTGTGTGTGTGTGTGTGTGTGTGTGTGTGTGTGTGTGTGTGTGTGTGTGTGTGTGTGTGTGTGTCAGTGTCACTGAGTGTGTGTGTGTGTGTGTGTGTGTGTGTGTCACAGTGTGTGTGTGTGTGTGTCACAGTGTGTGTGTGTGTGTGTGTGTGTGTGTGTGTGTGTGTGTGTGTGTGTGACACTGTGTGTGTGTGTGTGTGTGTGTGTGTTGTGCAGCAGAGGGGGTGGGGGGAGATGTGCCCGTGGGGGGGAGATGTGCCAGCAGCGAAGGGAGATGTACCAACACCCCTCCTCTCCAATGACTCGCCATCAAATGACGTCGCGGGTCATGTGATGCCACGTGACCCTGCGGCGTCATTTGACGTGCGTCGCCATGATGACGCGTCGCCGTAAACTCGGCAGAGAGCAGGTAAGTGAGTTGCAGAGGCCTCACGCCTCCCCCGGTATTTAATTTAAATGCCGAGGGGAAGAGCGCGGGGCCTCCGTAACCACCCGCGCCTCCCCCTAGAAATTATCCCGCCCCCCCGTTTGCGCACCGCTGTATTAGATAATACTTACATTTTTTTAATTTTAAAATTCAACTCAATGCCACGTTTAATGCGTTTTAATATACTGAGCATCCTGTGCTTTCTATCGCAGGTTTAGCCCCTTCCCCAGCAGTGCAAGATCTTTGTAACACTTTCCTGTTTGTGATAATTTGTTGCCAATGTTCCCAGAAGTTTGAGCTACAAACTGTAACAATAGATCACGTTACCTTAGTAATATCAGGATATATTGTAGCTGCTGAGTCACACTGACTGAAGGATTGATTGAAACTGAAAGGCGGCCATTTAGTGAACCCTGGGAAGCAGGATCTTTGCGGATTGATCACAGGAGACCAATCGATCGGCAGCAAAGGTAATTCGTTTTCAATAAAGGTAATCAAAGGCTGCGTATATTAAAAGACATTTTTTTTAAAGCTGCTTTGATTGATCTGAGTGAAAACTTTAGTATTTTTTCAATTATTATTATTTGACATTTTAAGTGAGTTACATATTGTCCTTCATTCTATAACTAAAATCCCAAGAAGAATAGAAGCAAGAAGTATATTACCTGATCATTTGCTTTACCACACACGCTTACATATATACATACACACATATGTATACTCATACATGCATACACTCATACATACAGTCATCACAGTGAAGACACGCATACACGATACATATACATGTATAGCCCACTGCCCCAGGCGATATATTTCTTGGCCCTAACATTATATGTGATGGTAAGGAGCAGGCAGTGTTAGGGTTAAATTCCTCTCACATGGCCAGAAGTGATGCAAAAAGCAGACTGATACACACTGATACACACTGATACACACTGATACACACTGATACACACTGATACACACTGATACACCTTGATACACAAAGAGCAGACTGATACACACTGATATACATTGATACGCAAAGAGCAGACTGATACACACTGATACACACTGATACACACTGATACACACTGATACACACTGATACACACTGATACACACTGATACACAAAGAGCAGACTGATACACACTGATATAAATTGATACGCAAAGAGCAGACTGATACACACTGATACACACTGATATACACTGATATACACTGATACACACTGATACACAAAGAGCAGACTGATACACACTGATATACATTGATACACAAAGAGCAGTCTGATACACACTGATATACACTGATACACAAAGAGCAGACTGATACACACTGATGCACACTGATACACAAAGAGCAGACTGACACAAAAGAGCAGACTGATACACACTGATACACACAGAGCAGACAGATACACACTGATACACAAAGAGCAGACTGATACACACTGACACACAAAGAGCAGACTGATATACACTGATACACAAAGAGCAGACTGATACAAACTGATACACAAAGAGCAGACTGAAACACACTGATACACACTGATACTGATACACAAAGAGCAGAATGATACACACTGATACACAAAGAGCAGAATGATACACTGATACACAACGAGCAGACTGATACACACTGATACACAAAGATTAGACTGATGCACACTGAAACACACTGATACTGATACACGCTGATACACAAAGAGCAGACTGATACACACTGATACACACAGAGCAGACGATACACAAAGAGCAGACTGATACACACTGATACACACTGATGCACACTGATGCACACTGATACACAGAGCAGACTTACTCACATACACATACACCCAGAGCAGACTGATTAACACACAAATCACTGATACACACAGAGCAAACTGACAAACACACACACTCTGATACATAGAGCAGACTGGCTCAGAGAGACACACGTACACACACACACACACACACACTGATACACAGAGCAGACTGATTTAGACACACACACATACACTGATACACAGAGCACACTGTCTCAGATACACACACACATATACACAGAACAGACTGACACACACACACAAGCTTGGATACACACACAGAGCAGACCGACTCACATACACACACAGAGCACACTCACGCTCCCTGCAGCCATACTCACACACCGAGCACACTCGCTCTCCCTGCAGCCACACTCACACACCGAGCACACCCACTCTCCCTGCAGCCACACTCACACACACCGAGCACACCCACTCTCCCTGCAGCCACACTCACACACCGAGCACACCCACTCTCCCTGCAGCCACACTCACACATACACGGATGAGGAAGTTGGCCAATCTCCTGAGTGTTCCCTCCGCTGCGGGCGTCTCCCGGTGCTTCTGGGGGACTTGCCTGAAACTTCGGGGCCCACTTGATGTCGGAGCCCTTGGTAGCGAGTGAAACAGTCCCAGCCTCACTGCAGTGGGATTCCTGTCACACAAACCCACACTCCCCCTTAGAAATGCCTTTTTTTTAATGGTCCAACTGTAACTTCTCCCGTCCCTTTGAGGGAGACTTACTGTAGGACGTAGTAACATCCTAACATACAGTTCCAATGCATCGTTAGTACTCAGGGGGAGACGCTTTTCTGCGGTTCTTTTCCTCCCCAGCCACTGGCTATATGAGACGTGGAAAGCCTGATTCCTGTAAGACTCGCGTGACGCTGCTTTCGCCATTATTAGGAACCTACAGGCTTATTCACTCACTGCTTCCTTGTTCCTTATCACTTAATCACTCTGTTGTTCCTCAATTTAATGTATGCGCTTCATGTGGAGACGTATGGCATACAAATGTAGGCCCAAAGCCTGTTGAGGCCCACTCCCGGGCTTCCTTACATGCGGTGTGGACACCCAGGCTAGGTGAAAGTTGGGGTGGTGGTGGGGGGTGATGCAAACACTGTGCCGGCATATTAAATGCACCCTACAAAATAAGTATTTTGCAGCTGTTGATGCAAAGAGCAGTGCTGCATTGATTAACTCCTGCCTGTCTGGCAACGAAGAGGTTAAAGAGGATAAAGCCTCAGCAGGATATATCTGACGCTGTTTGTTTTTTCTACCCCAGGGTTGCAGCGGTGGAGACAAGGAGGAGAAGCGGCTCAGTGAGTAAAGACGCTGAAGCAGGGGATCCTTATTAATGGGCTTCTTGTGACTTTAGGGAAGTCACGTTATCTCCCTGTGCCTCAGGCAGCAAACTCACAGAGTGTAAGCTCTTCTGGCCAGGGACATTCCTATGTGCTGCATACCGCGCGCTATACTGTGTGACGCGCTTTGAGTCCCATTGGAAGAAAAGCGCTCTATGAAATAAAGTTATTATAATATTTAATATATCATCTTCTACGTGTATTTGTTTTTAGCAATGAGAGGGACGGCATAACGATTGAGACGTCCCATTAGAGAGTGATATATCCCTGTCCTGGCTTACTGAATACATATCTATGTATATTTAATAGGATCTATGTTTTAGCTGCACTGCTCCCACTTTGTGGAACAGTCTGCCCCGTACAGACCCCCTCTCTGGGAATGTATAACATGCTCAGGACCTACCTGTTTACCCAGGGATTTAATTACGGATCCCCAACCTGTCCCGCATGTAATAGCCACAGCACCGGCCCATCCTGTGTGGGATCTTACCTTGTGTTTGGTCCCTTTTATAACCTGACATGTTTTCTTCTTGTTCCCTTGTTGTAACTGTGAAACGCTGTGGTGTCCCATTGGGAGTAAAGCGCTCTATAAATAAAGTTATTATTATATAATAAAGCTGTTATTATCGTTAGGTGAGATCGTACAGTACTGGCTTATTCTGAGCAGCCGACTTAATACAATTTCTGTACCTTGTATAAACAAAACAGAAAAAGTGCGCTACTAAAAAAATACTGTGAATAATAGGATAAATAACCAACACCCCAAAACGTGGATCACTGTATACCTCACTCCACCAGCAACAATAACATTTCAGATAACGATGGGTCGTTCTTTACAGATGTGATTGTATAACTATTAACTTGTAAATTCCGATTTTTTAATGAGAAATCCTTTGCCTTGCCCCTATTTTGGAGGTAAAAATCTGTGCTGGGTTTTCTAATGATGTCATTAGTCCCGTTAACGCCATGCTCCGTGTCATGTAACGCGAGATTGTATGCGGCGCACTGGAACGAAAGGTGATGTCGGGCGTCATTTAATGGGTGTTTTTTATTTTATAACTTTGCCTATGTTTTGTATATGATCATTGCAGGGTTCAAATCATTTCATATCTTACTAAGAAGATACCCGCTACTTGTAGGATAAAATTCATTCTGTTACCCTAGCCATGGGGGGCTCAACCCCAGTCCTCAAGACCCCCCCAACAGGTCAGATTTTAAGGATATTCCAGCATCAGTACAGGTGGCTCAATCAGTTGAGCCACCTGTGCTGAAGCCGGGAGCCACTGCTTGAGCCGTCTGTGCTGAAGCAGGGATATCTGGAAAACCTGACCCGTTGGGGGGGGGGGGGGGGGGGGTATTGAGGACTGGATTTGAGCCCCGCTGTGGGCCTAACCCACTGCACAGTCTGCCCAACGGGAGTTAAAAATCAGCAAAAGATATGAGCTTGTGCACGAGACATTATTATCCAAACTGCCTCACTTGAAAATAAAATACAGTAATCGATCGTCTAATTTAAAAGGACAAATCATAATGTTTTTGGCAGGCTACATTTCACTACTTTGTCTGGAAGAAAGAAGTCTAAATTGCTCTGTAATCAAGTGGGATTAAGAACAAGAAGTACATTTGATTCACTTAGTAAGCATCAAGCCCGCGCACAGAATCACTTTACCTCTCTATAAACCACAGTCTTCTAAAAGCCTGTGCCAGTCTCCCGTGTTATAAGCAGGATGCTTGATTTAATGGGGTGGAGGAAGGGGTTAAAAAGCTAGGGTATTTCCCTATATTCCCTTAGAGGGGTGAAGCACTTTACTGGTTAATTCAATTTACAGATGCCAGGAATATGGTACAATCATTTGTATTTATTGACCCTTATAGTCCATGAAACCGTAGGTCGATGCTGGGGAATATTTGCAACCAGTTGCATGCTTAGCTTCAGCGGGTATCTGGGGGTGTGTGTGTCCCAGGGGGGGTGTCCCTGGGAAGGGGGGTGTCCTGGGGGGCACCCAGGAGGGGTATCCCAAGGGCGGGGTGTCCTGGGGGGGGGTCCCAGGGTGTACCCATGGTGGTGTCCCGGGGGAGGGGTTTCCTGGGGGGTGTTCCTGGGGGTGTATGGGGGGGGTGTCCCGGGGGCAGTGTCACAGGGGTGGGTGGTCCCAGGGGGGGGGGGTGTCCCGGCGGGACTTTGCCAGTCTTGCCTTCCAGCGATAGTTTATTTGTTCTGTTTTGTCCTTTATTTGGGTGCATATGCAGTATAACGGGGGGGCGGCCAACTCCAGTCCTCAATGGCCACCAACAGGTCAGATTTTCAGGATATCCCTGCTTCAGCATAGGTGATGCAATCAGTGACTGAGCCACCTGTGCTGAAGCAGGAAAAACCTGACCCATTGATGGCCTTTGAGGACTGGAGCTTGCCACCCCTGTACTAAGGCGTTAATGTCCTCGGTACCGCGACCGCTGTGTACATATTTGGGAAACAACTGATCTGCAATAATATACTGAAGTCACAATGTTTCCAATACTAAAGTCGCTTTGTTTTAATAGTTAGAAAGTCGGGGGTCTCTGGAGCAGAACCGCATTAACTTCAGCTCCGGGGACCCCCTGCGTCACGAGATACTTTCCTCCGAAGGGGATGCCGGTGTCTCCTGGTACTTATATTTTCCGCCTTACGTGGGCAAACAGGAGCTCATCGCGGCTTCCTATTGGCCACTGTGCCGCGGGGGAATACATCCGGCATTTTGTTTCCCCGGAGACCCCCCCTGCTTTCCACCTAGGAAAAAATAAACAAACCAGGCGGAAACACACCTCTAACAGATATAACTTTATTATACGTAATACCAACAAGTTATTATGTCATACAGTGTTTCATGTAATAATAATAATAATAATAATAATAATATGAAAGACTTTTCTTACTTTCTTGTGTGTCGTTATAACTAGAGATGGAAGAACCCGACGCGTTTCTCTGTGCTGGGAAAACAAAACTCTTAGCACCAAACGTTCTAAAAAAATAAACCCAAATGGTTAAAAATGCACAATTTCGCTTTTTTTTATTTTAAATTGTTGAACCCCCCCCCCCCCAACCCCCAATTGGTCGAATTCCAGTGGTGGAAGTAACCGGAAGGAATGGACCATGTGATGTCCATTCACTTTAGAGTTTAGAGTTAGGGGGAACTTGTTGCAAACTTTTTGACGGCAGCAAATTTTTTCTGGCAGCACCAAAAAAAAAAGGGTGAAATTGGCGAGGTTTGTTAACACGTGTAAACCGTTTGCACATCCCTAATTATAACTTCCCAGATATGAGAGCATCAACCAAAGATTAAATTCCTCTGACAGGGAACGAAATGTTCGGGGAACATTGATTCTGAACGGCTCTGTCGTCCCGTCCCACTCATTAAGCCCAAAACAAACGCAACGGGACAAATTCTCGTGTCCATATAATCCGTCGCGCAGTAACATCCATGCCATTTCAGCGGCAGCGTCGTGAGCTTTTTATTTGGTAGATGTAGGGGTGGCATAATGTTTCGGGGGGTCTGAGAAAGATAATACAAGATTGGGGCTCTCACTGTCGCAGTTCTTAGGGGCACTGATCATTAGCTCGACACGTCGACGCCCGTGGTCCGTGTGGCATAACGACTTCATGCGCTCCTCCTGCCACGGCGGCATGTCCGACGCTAATCGGGGCGTAGCCTGTTAGGGGCACGGAATTTCGTTTATTGGAGAGTTTTTGGGGGGACATATTTTCAAAGTTGCAAGATTGCCGTTCCGTCAATTTGACCCCGTGCCCTGTTCACTTCCGGGTGACATCACAACACGGGACGGTAATCTCGGAGCTGGGAGAATATGTCCCTTGATTTCAGCCATCAATTGGGGGGCGCCATTGGTGGAACTTACACTGGGCGTAAAAATACCTTGATGCTCCTCTAAGACGCGCTTATAGTGCGCGCGATGGCGATGCGATGTATGACGTCACCCGTCGCCACCCGCGAAAGTTGTATTTCGCTTTGCAGCGACGTCGCCAGCGACCTGGCCATTGATTGGTTCAGAGGCTGTCACATGTGGCGACAGCCTCTGAAAAATCAAATTTGACCGGCTTCCAAATTTCGCGCCGCCACGGCCCTCCCGTCGCTCCGTCGCGTCGCGCTTACAATAAGCGCACGCGACGGCGGCAATACATTTGTTTTGCCGCGACGTCGCGTCGCCAGCACTATAAGCGCAGCCCTAGGCTCCAGTGAAGCAGTGAGTGACACAAGTTACCAAACTGTTATGCGGCTGCTTATCTGCATTCAGTTAGAATTTCCCCCCAGCATTAATATTATGAGTAATGAGTACAACTGCCGGTGGTTATTCAGCTTCACACTTTAATCACCCGGCGAAAACGCTACAAGCTGCTCGGTAATGCGAGATTAAGCCAAAAGCAGCACAGTGAGGCGAAACTTGACTAGTTATTCTTTATCTGCATTTCCACACCCATTGTCGTGTGTCTACATTGTATCTGATATTCAGGCAGCTGAAGCAGGCTGATAAGAGGCATATAAATGAGGTTTAGTCACAATATTATTGTCATCCAAAGAAACAAAGATAGAAAATTGAAACACAACAATATTTCCCTACGTAATTCCAATTTTCAAACTTTCAAAAATGTTATGTTTGTCACTGTTATTCTCACATTATAGCAAACCAATAGAATAGGAAGCCTGTGCACCTTCACTTGTGTTTTGGCTTTGGTTTAAAAAAAAAATTCCTTATTTCCAAAAAAACACACCCCCAGTATAAGCAGGGCAATTGTTTTTTTTTTAATTTTTTGCAAAAAACATTCACAAAACCTAGCAGGATTTTCATTCGCAAACGCAAAAGCTCACCCGGTTTGTATAAAAAACAAGAGATACACCCCCCTCTCCCCCCTCCCCGCCCCCTCTCCCCTCTCACCCCCCTCCCTGCCCCCTCCCTGTCCCCTCCCCGCCCCCCCCCTCCCGGTGCATTTCTTTGGATTTGGCTCGATTTTTGCTCAGAGTCGAAGTCCAGACTTGCTCACAAACTTCGACGTCTGCCCAGCCGGATTTCACACCTGCCCGTTATTATTAAAAATACTTTGTTTTTCCACTGGTTCTTCTCCTTTAACACCTTCAGTGCCAGGTCCCCTGCCAACACTGTGACCAGCATTAATGGATCACATTAACAGTCTAATTAATGGCCGGGGGAAGGGAACTGAGGGGCGGGGGAAGGGGACTGAGGGGCGGGGGAAGGGGACTGAGGGGCAGGGGAAGGGGACTGAGGGGTGGGGGAAGGGGACTGAGGGGTGGGGGAAGGGGACTGAGGGGTGGGGGAAGGGGACTGAGGGCCGGGGGATGGGGACTGAGGGGCGGGGGAAGGGGACTGAGGGTCGGGGGAAGGGGACTGAGGGTCGGGGGAAGGGGACTGAGGGGCGGGGGAAGGGGACTGAGGGGCGGGGGAAGGGGACTGAGGGGTGGGGGAAGGGGACTGAGGGCCGGGGGAAGGGAACTGAGGGGCGGGGGATGGGGACTGAGGGGCGGGGGAAGGGGACTGAGGGGTAGGGGACTGAGGGGCGGGGGAAGGGGACTGAGGGGCAGGGGAAGGGGACTGAGGGCCGGGGGAAGGGAACTGAGGGGCGGGGGAAGGGGACTGAGGGGCGGGGGAAGGGAACTGGGGGGATGGGGACTGAGGGGCGGGGGAAGGGGACTGAGGGGCGGGGGAAGGTGACTGAGGGGCGGGGGAAGGGGACTGAGGGGCGGGGGAAGGGGACTGAATGCTTCAGCCGATCGTAAACAGCCCATAAAAAATGAGCAAATTGCCATGACGTACGTTGTAATGCAGGGCGACTAACTCCCGTCCGCAAAGGCCACCAACAGGCCAGGTATTAGGGGTATCTCTGCTTCAGAACAGCTGGCTCAATCAGTGGCTCAGTCAACGACTGCCCCACCTGTGCTGAAGCAGGGATATCCTTAAAAACTGTTGGCAGCCCTTGAGGACTGAAGTTGGCCCCCCCCTGGTGTACTGCGTACATCATGTACGTCATTAGGGCACTGAAAGGGTTAATAGGCAAGGCATAGTTTCCCAGTCACTGACAAGCGATGGCTATATGTTACATCTATTTTAATAGGATTAGTCATGCCAGTTCCTTATTCCTATAGGTAGGGTGTTTTTTTATTGATGTTGTTAGACATCAGCTTCCGAGACCTCAACATTAGTTCTTCATAACTGTATCAAACGGCAAAACGTCCACAATCAAGCTACTCCATCCCAACAACAATGCAGATGGGAGATCTGGTGTAGTGGCAGGCTCCTGTCTCAGGACTCGTAGCCTCTTCCATGGTGAAAGTGGAACGCGTGGGATCGCCACTTCATATTTTCCCTGTACGGTCTCTGACATCTTCAGAAATGAAAAAATAACTGCCTGTGATGGTTAAAAAGCCGCGAGGCCGATCTCTGTTTTCGCTTCTTCCTGATGATGGGGACCCAAACCAGCCCAACAATCAGAACCATTAGTCCAATGGAGAAGGCCACGGGTCCAAGAATCTTGGAGACCATTGCATTTTTAGTCATGAAGTACATACTGGTGAGTATTATTCCCAATATGAACACGGATCCCCCTACAGACATGATGATAATGGGCTTCTGGTAGGTGTCCCATGCACTCCTGTGGACATTGGTCCACAGGGACTCACTTCTCGAGCTGCTGTACAGTGTGCTTTCAGTTCTGCTGGTAATCATGTCCTTGGATTCAGAAGAAGACCTCTCTTCATTGCTCTGCTCGCTGACAACGATGTGCTCTGGTGAGGTGTCCATTGTTGCATTCTTTGGGTCCACGGCTACTGCCTGAAACAGGAGAGATGTGAGTTACATTGTAAGCATACTCAATGAGGTTGAATGTATAGCAATACTCGGTATGACCTCACCCCCAGTTATCTAAAGATCCCTTCATTAGAAAAATTAGTCTAAAAAATATCTTATTGACTGCCACCAAAAAAATCCCAAATAAAGTATTTCTAATACTTTTTGAGCTTAAACAATGACTCTACTTGGATACTACTATGTGTTAGGCAATACCATCAAAAGCTTGTATGCTGGGGCTAATTTAATGCAATGTCCTTTAAAGCTGCAGTACAGTCAATATCCTGCATGTGTGGTTTTTTTAATAAATCAGTTCTGTAGTAAGAAAAAATACTTTTAGCATTTTCTGTTTTTAAAAAAACAACTTTGAAAGACCAATTTTCTTGTATTCTATTTTAACAGCCATTTGCTAAGGCCCTGCCCCTTCATGTCCTGTCACAAGCCCTGGCACACCCCTTTGTCAGCCCTGCCCTCCCTCTAGCACATGTCAGTGCAGGAGTGCTCATGAATATTCATGAGCTTCCACTGACGGACAGAAGCAGAATATAAACAGATCCCTTCACTAATTATGTCACCAAATTTCGCCTATCAATACATGGAGAACGAATTGACCGGCAGCTATACAATTCTTTAGGTAATTAGAGATTGCCCACATGAAACTATTGAAGTAAAAAAAAAAAAAAGACTGAACTGCAGCTTTAAGGAGACAACACTTTAGGGACATTGGTGGATATACCAGGACCATCTTTATTAATGTGTTAAAGAATAAGACACTGTGCTGTTTAAATAGGCTGTAAGGAGTCTTATGGCTTAGCAGCACTTAGTAGATAAAGCCCCTAGGGAGCAGTGGGACATGCTAACTTCTTAAAGAGGGGAAAGAAATGGTACATTGTGAACCCCAAGTCTGTGGGGTGAACAGGTTTCAATGCTTCGGATGAGTACTACAGACCCGCATGCAGAACAAACAGAAAGGTTTGAATTACATTATCATTCTTGACAATAGTTTTATTAACAGCAATGACGAAAAGTCAATGTCCAGTCTTCCCAAATCAGAGAGCACAGAGAGCGCCATTTCAAAGGAGATCTCATTTAAAAAGCAGTGTGAATGGAGCTTTTGGGCCACCTCCAAGAGCCGGTGTTTAGCCCTGAGTGCTGGATCGTTTAAGGGCCATGACTCATAGGCTTGGAACAAGATCACTGCTAATGCAACACCGGCAATCAACTGCATTATATACTGCAGCACGCGGAATAATATGCTTTATATACTGCAACACCGGCAATCAACTGCATTATATACTGCAGCACGCGGAATAATGCATTATATACTGCAGCACGCGGAATAATGCATTATATACTGCAACACCGGCAATCAACTGCATTATATACTGCAGCACGCGGAATAATGCATTATATACTGCAGCACGCGGAATAACGCATTATATACTGCAACACCGGCAATCAACTGCATTATATACTGCAGCACGCGGAATAATGCATTATATACTGCAGCACGCGGAATAACGCATTATATACTGCAGCAAGCGGAATAACGCATTATATACTGCAGCACGCGGAATAATGCATTATATACTGCAGCAAGCGGAATAACGCATTATATACTGCAGCAAGCGGAATAACGCATTATATACTGCAGCACGCGGAATAACGCATTATATACTGCAGCACGCGGAATAATGCATTATATACTGCAGCACGCGGAATAACGCATTATATACTGCAGCACACGGAATAATGCATTATATACTGCAGCACGCGGAATAATGCATTATATACTGCAGCACGCGGAATAATGCATTATATACTGCAGCACGCGGAATAACGCATTATATACTGCAGCACGCGGAATAACGCATTATATACTGCAGCACGCGGAATAATGCATTATATACTGCAGCACGCGGAATAACGCATTATATACTGCAGCACGTGGAATAATGCATTATATACTGCAGCACGTGGAATAATGCATTAGATACTGCAGCACGCGGAATAATGCATTATATACTGCAGCACGCGGAATAATGCATTATATACTGCAGCACACGGAATAACGCATTATATACTGCAGCACGTGGAATAACGCATTATATACTGCAGCACGCGGAATAACGCAGTATATACTGCAGCACGCGGAATAACGCATTATATACTGCAGCACGTGGAATAATGCATTATATACTGCAGCACGCGGAATAACGCATTATATACTGCAGCACGCAGAATAACGCATTATATACTGCAGCACGCGGAATAACGCATTATATACTGCAGTGAGCGGAATAACGCATTATATACTGCAGCACGTGGAATAATGCATTATAAACTGCAGCACGCGGAATAAGGCATTATAAACTGCAGCACGCGGAATAATGCATTATATACTGCAGCACGCGGAATAACGCATTATATACTGCAGCACGTGGAATAATGCATTATATACTGCAGCACGCGGAACAACGCATTATATACTGCAGCACGCGGAATAACGCATTATATACTGCAGCACGCGGAATAACGCATTATATACTGCAGCACGTGGAATAATGCATTATATACTGCAGCACGCGGAATAATGCATTATATACTGCAGCACGCGGAATAACGCAGTATATACTGCAGCACGCGGAATAATGCATTATATACTGCAGCACGCGTAATAACGCATTATATACTGCAGCACGTGGAATAACGCAGTATATACTGCAGCACGCGGAATAATGCATTACGCGGAATAATGCAGTATATACTGCAGCACGCGGAATAACGCATTATATACTGCAGCACGCGGAATAACGCATTATATACTGCAGCACGCGGAATAATGCATTATATCCTGCAGCACGCGGAATAATGCATTATATTCTGCAGCACGCGGAATAACGCATTATATACTGCAGCACGCGGAATAACGCATTATATACTGCAGCACGCGGAATAACGCATTATATACTGCAGCACGCGGAATAACGCATTATATACTGCAGCACGCGGAATAACACATTATATACTGCAGCACGCAGAATAACGCATTATATACTGCAGCACGCGGAATAACGCATTATATACTGCAGCACGCGGAATAACGCATTATATACTGCAGCACGCGGAATAACGCATTATATACTGCAGCACGTGGAATAACGCATTATATACTGCAGCACGCGGAATAACGCAGTATATACTGCAGCACGCGGAATAATGCATTATAAACTGCAGCACACGGAATAACGCATTATATACTGCAGCACGCGGAATAACGCATTATATACTGCAGCACGCGGAATAACGCATTATATACTGCAGCACGTGGAATAATGAATTATATACTGCAGCACGCGGAATAATGCATTATATACTGCAGCACGTGGAATAACGCAGTATATACTGCAGCACGCGGAATAATGCATTACGCGGCATAATGCAGTATATACTGCAGCACGCGGAATAACGCATTATATACTGCAGCACGCAGAATAACGCATTATATACTGCAGCACGTGGAATAACGCATTATATACTGCAGCACGCGGAATAACGCATTATATACTGCAGCACGCGGAATAATGCATTATATACTGCAGCACGCGGAATAACGCATTATATACTGCAGCACGTGGAATAATGCATTATATACTGCAGCACGCGGAATAATGCATTATATACTGCAGCACGTGGAATAACGCAGTATATACTGCAGCACGCGGAATAATGCATTACGCGGAATAATGCATTATATGCTGCAGCACGCGGAATAACGCATTATATGCTGCAGCACGCGGAATAACGCATTATATGCTGCAGCACGCGGAATAACGCATTATATGCTGCAGCACGCGGAATAACGCATTATATGCTGCAGCACGCGGAATAACGCATTATATGCTGCAGCACGCGGAATAACGCATTATATGCTGCAGCAAGCGGAATAACGCATTATATGCTGCAGCACGCGGAATAACGCATTATATGCTGCAGCACGCGGAATAACGCATTATATGCTGCAGCACGCGGAATAACGCATTATATATGCAGCACGCGGAATAACGCATTATATACTGCAGCACGCGGAATAACGCATTATATACTGCAGCACGCGGAATAACGCATTATATCCTGCAGCACGCGGAATAACGCATTATATCCTGCAGCACGCGGAATAACGCATTATATCCTGCAGCACGCGGAATAACGCATTATATCCTGCAGCACGCGGAATAACGCATTATATCCTGCAGCACGCGGAATAACGCATTATATCCTGCAGCACGCGGAATAACGCATTATATCCTGCAGCACGCGGAATAACGCATTATATCCTGCAGCACGCGGAATAACGCATTATATCCTGCAGCACGCGGAATAACGCATTATATCCTGCAGCACGCGGAATAACGCATTATATCCTGCAGCACGCGGAATAACGCATTATATCCTGCAGCACGCGGAATAACGCATTATATCCTGCAGCACGCGGAATAACGCATTATATCCTGCAGCACGCGGAATAACGCATTATATCCTGCAGCACGCGGAATAACGCATTATATCCTGCAGCACGCGGAATAACGCATTATATACTGCAGCACGCGGAATAACGCATTATATACTGCAGCACGCGGAATAACGCATTATATACTGCAGCACGCGGAATAACGCATTATATACTGCAGCACGCGGAATAACGCATTATATACTGCAGCACGCGGAATAACGCATTATATACTGCAGCACGCGGAATAACGCATTATATACTGCAGCACGCGGAATAACGCATTATATACTGCAGCACGCGGAATAACGCATTATATACTGCAGCACGCGGAATAACGCATTATATACTGCAGCACGCGGAATAACGCATTATATACTGCAGCACGCGGAATAACGCATTATATACTGCAGCACGCGGAATAACGCATTATATACTGCAGCACGCGGAATAACGCATTATATACTGCAGCACGCGGAATAACGCATTATATACTGCAGCACAATAATGCATTATATACTGCAGCACGCGGAATAACGCATTATATACTGCAGCACAATAATGCATTATATACTGCAGCACGCGGAATAATGCATTATATACTGCATCACGCGGAATAACGCATTATATACTGCAGCACGCGGAATAACGCATTATATACTGCAGCACGCGGAATAACGCATTATATACTGCAGCACGCGGAATAACGCATTATATACTGCAGCACGCGGAATAATGCATTATATACTGCAGCACGCGGAATAACGCATTATATACTGCAGCACGCGGAATAAAGCATTATATACTGCAGCACGCGGAATAACGCATTATATACTGCAGCACGCGGAATAACGCATTATATACTGCAGCACGCGGAATAAAGCATTATATACTGCAGCACGCGGAATAATGCATTATATACTGCAGCACGCGGAATAATGCATTATATACTGCAGCACGCGGAATAACGCATTATATACTGCAGCACGCGGAATAACGCATTATATACTGCAGCACGCGGAATAACGCATTATATACTGCAGCACGCGGAATAACGCATTATATACTGCAGCACGCGGAATAACGCATTATATACTGCAGCACGCGGAATAACGCATTATATACTGCAGCACGCGGAATAACGCATTATATACTGCAGCACGCGGAATAACGCATTATATACTGCAGCACGCGGAATAACGCATTATATACTGCAGCACGCGGAATAACGCATTATATACTGCAGCACGCGGAATAACGCATTATATACTGCAGCACGCGGAATAACGCATTATATACTGCAGCACGCGGAATAACGCATTATATACTGCAGCACGCGTAATAACGCATTATATACTGCAGCACGCGGAATAACGCATTATATACTGCAGCACGTGGAATAACGCATTATATACTGCAGCACGCGGAATAATGCATTATATACTGCAGCACGCGGAATAACGCATTATATACTGCAGTGAGCGGAATAATGCATTATATACTGCAGCACGCGGAATAACGCATTATATACTGCAGCACGCGGAATAATGCATTATATACTGCAGCACGCGGAATAACGCATTATATACTGCAGCACGCGGAATAACGCATTATATACTGCAGCACGCGGAATAATGCATTATATACTGCAGCACGCGGAATAACGCATTATATACTGCAGCACGCGGAATAACGCATTATATACTGCAGCACGCGGAATAACGCATTATATACTGCAGCACGTGGAATAACGCATTATATACTGCAGCACGCGGAATAACGCAGTATATACTGCAGCACGCGGAATAATGCATTATAAACTGCAGCACACGGAATAACGCATTATATACTGCAGCACGCGGAATAACGCATTATATACTGCAGCACGCGGAATAACGCATTATATACTGCAGCACGCGGAATAACGCATTATATACTGCAGCACGTGGAATAATGAATTATATACTGCAGCACGCGGAATAATGCATTATATACTGCAGCACGTGGAATAACGCAGTATATACTGCAGCACGCGGAATAATGCATTACGCGGCATAATGCATTATATACTGCAGCACGCGGAATAACGCATTATATACTGCAGCACGCAGAATAACGCATTATATACTGCAGCACGTGGAATAACGCATTATATACTGCAGCACGCGGAATAACGCATTATATACTGCAGCACGCGGAATAATGCATTATATACTGCAGCACGCGGAATAACGCATTATATACTGCAGCACGTGGAATAATGCATTATATACTGCAGCACGCGGAATAATGCATTATATACTGCAGCACGTGGAATAACGCAGTATATACTGCAGCACGCGGAATAATGCATTACGCGGAATAATGCATTATATGCTGCAGCACGCGGAATAACGCATTATATGCTGCAGCACGCGGAATAACGCATTATATGCTGCAGCACGCGGAATAACGCATTATATGCTGCAGCACGCGGAATAACGCATTATATGCTGCAGCACGCGGAATAACGCATTATATATGCAGCACGCGGAATAACGCATTATATACTGCAGCACGCGGAATAACGCATTATATACTGCAGCACGCGGAATAACGCATTATATCCTGCAGCACGCGGAATAACGCATTATATCCTGCAGCACGCGGAATAACGCATTATATCCTGCAGCACGCGGAATAACGCATTATATCCTGCAGCACGCGGAATAACGCATTATATCCTGCAGCACGCGGAATAACGCATTATATCCTGCAGCACGCGGAATAACGCATTATATCCTGCAGCACGCGGAATAACGCATTATATCCTGCAGCACGCGGAATAACGCATTATATCCTGCAGCACGCGGAATAACGCATTATATCCTGCAGCACGCGGAATAACGCATTATATCCTGCAGCACGCGGAATAACGCATTATATCCTGCAGCACGCGGAATAACGCATTATATCCTGCAGCACGCGGAATAACGCATTATATCCTGCAGCACGCGGAATAACGCATTATATCCTGCAGCACGCGGAATAACGCATTATATCCTGCAGCACGCGGAATAACGCATTATATACTGCAGCACGCGGAATAACGCATTATATACTGCAGCACGCGGAATAACGCATTATATACTGCAGCACGCGGAATAACGCATTATATACTGCAGCACGCGGAATAACGCATTATATACTGCAGCACGCGGAATAACGCATTATATACTGCAGCACGCGGAATAACGCATTATATACTGCAGCACGCGGAATAACGCATTATATACTGCAGCACGCGGAATAACGCATTATATACTGCAGCACGCGGAATAACGCATTATATACTGCAGCACGCGGAATAACGCATTATATACTGCAGCACGCGGAATAACGCATTATATACTGCAGCACGCGGAATAACGCATTATATACTGCAGCACGCGGAATAACGCATTATATACTGCAGCACGCGGAATAACGCATTATATACTGCAGCACGCGGAATAACGCATTATATACTGCAGCACAATAATGCATTATATACTGCAGCACGCGGAATAACGCATTATATACTGCAGCACAATAATGCATTATATACTGCAGCACGCGGAATAATGCATTATATACTGCATCACGCGGAATAACGCATTATATACTGCAGCACACGGAATAACGCATTATATACTGCAGCACGCGGAATAACGCATTATATACTGCAGCACGCGGAATAACGCATTATATACTGCAGCACGCGGAATAATGCATTATATACTGCAGCACGTGGAATAACGCATTATATACTGCAGCACGCGGAATAAAGCATTATATACTGCAGCACGCGGAATAACGCATTATATACTGCAGCACGCGGAATAACGCATTATATACTGCAGCACGCGGAATAAAGAATTATATACTGCAGCACGCGGAATAATGCATTATATACTGCAGCACGCGGAATAACGCATTATATACTGCAGCACGCGGAATAACGCATTATATACTGCAGCACGCGGAATAACGCATTATATACTGCAGCACGCGGAATAACGCATTATATACTGCAGCACGCGGAATAACGCATTATATACTGCAGCACGCGGAATAACGCATTATATACTGCAGCACGCGGAATAACGCATTATATACTGCAGCACGCGGAATAACGCATTATATACTGCAGCACGCGGAATAACGCATTATATACTGCAGCACGCGGAATAACGCATTATATACTGCAGCACGCGGAATAACGCATTATATACTGCAGCACGCGGAATAACGCATTATATACTGCAGCACGCGGAATAACGCATTATATACTGCAGCACGCGTAATAACGCATTATATACTGCAGCACGCGGAATAACGCATTATATACTGCAGCACGTGGAATAATGCATTATATACTGCAGCACGCGGAATAATGCATTATATACTGCAGCACGCGGAATAACGCATTATATACTGCAGTGAGCGGAATAACGCATTATATACTGCAGCACGCGGAATAACGCATTATATACTGCAGCACGCGGAATAATGCATTATATACTGCAGCACGCGGAATAACGCATTATATACTGCAGCACGCGGAATAACGCATTATATACTGCAGCACGCGGAATAATGCATTATATACTGCAGCACGCGGAATAACGCATTATATACTGCAGCACGCGGAATAACGCATTATATACTGCAGCACGCGGAATAACGCATTATATACTGCAGCACGCGGAATAACGCATTATATACTGCAGCAAGCGGAATAACGCATTATATACTGCAGCACGCGGAATAACGCATTATATACTGCAGCACGCGGAATAACGCATTATATACTGCAGCACGCGAAATAATGCATTATATACTGCAGCACGCGGAATAACGCATTATATACTGCAGTGAGCGGCGCTGTAAGGTGCTTTGGGGCGACCATCCATCGTGGGCATGTACGGAGCTGTCACTGGTTTAAATGATGAGTCTCAAAGTGGGGGAGCAACTGGTCCAACGTGTTAGTCTTCTGTCTGCCACTAGGGGCCTCGTGCAATACGTTGGGAACTCTCTTTTTCATGCCAGGGAAGCTCTGAGCCCCGGGAAGGAACGTTTCTGGGCACAGAGAAGCCTTTTCATGGCAGATTGAATCGTAGCAAACAGTTAGACGTAGATATTGACAGATAAGGGCCAGTTGGTTCCCCTTGTCTGCTTATTTTCCATACTTGATCTAAAATGAAAGACCCCCAGACCCAAGACTCGGATGTTACCCCTACGTGTCTATGCAAAGAATTGTGTGACTGTATTTGCCCCTTGGTTATTCTGCTGGGAGGCTGTTCCATGTATCTACCACTCTTTCTGTAAACAAAAGTACTTCAATTCACCCCTGATTCTACCACAGGGCCGGGCGACGCCAGTCCTCGTGGGCCACCAATAGGTCAGGTTTAAAGGATATCCCTGCTTCAGCACGGGTGGTGCAGTCTTTGACTGAGCCACTGATTAAACCACCTGTGCTGAAGCAGGGATATCCTTAAAACCTGACCTGTTGATGGCCCCCGAGGACTATAGTTTCCCACTCCTGGTCTACCACCATCTAGCTTAAGACCCCGTCCCCAGTCACTGCGTGCACGCACGCGTTGGAGCGCCTGGCGGCGCGTGCACCAGTTTCAGCCGTGATCTGAGGTCTAGGCGTCGCGATGGGACGCGCGTCCTGGCAAGAAGAGGAGAAGGACAGGGGGAGGAGTGGCGGGGGAGCGGCGGGGGGCGCAGCCGAGACGTGGCCATTGCCCGGCTGGCGCGCCATCGCGCTTTGTGCACGCACGCACACAAGCCGACTGGGGCCTGCCGCATAGAGGGCCGCACTTTGTGTTCATCGCGCACGCAGCAGCGGCCAGCGGGGACGAAGCCTAAACGTTGTGCACGTATACGCATCTATACCAGGGGGCAGTAAAAGCGCTGAAGGCCGCCAAGAACCTGATGGACTTAACATCATTACTTTCATTAAGGAAGCCAGTGACATTGTTAAACTGTTTGCAACGCGGACGCTTTGTGAGCGAAGTGCTGCTGCCGCATTAAAACGGTGAGGAAAATGGGAGTGAGAGAAAAGTGCAATTATTTATCTGATCTTCCTGGAATTCGTGTGCTCAGAGCATTAGCCGTAATAATGTTATCTCCCCAGCGGTGAGAAGATCAGCAGCGTAATAATGTTATCTCCCCAGCGGTGAGAAGACCAGCAGCCTGCATGGGGAATGCTGCTAAACGATTTGACGTATTGCTAAATGAGCTTTAAAGGGGAATAAATGCAACATACTGTATATACTATATGCCTGTTTGTCCGACTTTCACAAGCTCCTCTGAAAGAGATGGCACAATGACGCTGGAAAATACTGCCCATCAAGGGGTGCTGGGTATAGTGAGTGTGAGAGAAGGGGGGGGGGCTCAAATCCAGTCCCCAAGCCCCTGCAACAGGTCAGGTTTTCAGGATATCCCATCTTCAGCACAGGTGGCTGCTTCAGCCCAGGTGGCTCAATCAGTCCCTGCTTCAGCACAGGTGGCTCAATCAGAGGCTCAGCTGATTGAGCCACTTGTGCTGAAGCTGGGATATCCTGAAAACCTGACCTGTTGGAGGGGGGCTTGAGGACTGGAGTTGAGCATCGCTGTACTAGACAAGCTTATATGCAGAGATAAGCGCAGACTGCAGTGATATATATACAGTGATCTTTTCATACATACGTATATACATATATATATACTGTACATATATATGAATGAAAAGATCAAGATGACCAAAAGTAAGATAGGAGGATGGAATGAGGAAATTGAAATTATATATATATATATATATATATATATATATATATATATATATATATATATATATATATATATACACAGTGGTTGACAAATCACCAAAAAATCTACTCGCCACACAAAAAAATCTACTTGCCACCTAGTACCAAACGTGTGCTGCTTGGGCCAATATTTACTCGCCCGGGGGTTAAATCCACTCGTCTGGGGCGAGCAAATGTATAGGTTTGTCGAACACTGTATATATATATATATGTATATACACACAGTATACGGTATATACTGTACAGACTTACACAGCTATTTCCTGAGTTCTGCCACCTTTTTCTCGGGATGAACAAGAAACTCCGACAGCGATTCCGGAATTATTTGGCTGAAATACTAACGGAAGAATAAATGCTTTTTCTATCATTTCTTTTTTTAAAGCTGAAATATTCTTGGTTGCGTAAATATACAGTTCTTTTTCTTCTATACGTTAGTCTCCTACACAGATAATGATATAGATAGGTATTATGTATAGGCGCGTACACATATATACTGTATAACTTATAATGTATTTATCTTCTGGGATATTAGGGATCAGGAATACTTCTTTGTTACTCACCGTACTATATAAGGTCACGGTGATGAGACACGGCTGGGATTCACTAAGCGCCAACGCGGGGTATCGCGCCCCGATGTGACGGTAACTGCCATTGTCTGGTCGCACCTGGTGCCCCGGCAAATCCGGCCTACAATGTTGAAAGGATGTCTCATCTTTCAAATGAACGAGGTTTAACTAACCCAAGTGACATAAATGTGTCACACAGCAGCACACTGACCCAGCTCAGTCCTCAGAGACCGGGCTCTTAGCAGGGGCGCCGACAGGTTTCCTAGGGCCCAGGACTAGAGTTTCGCCCAGGGCCTCCCCACATGTCAGCGGGGGCCCCCCCATGTCAGCGCCCCCCCTGTTTTAGCATGCCCCCCCTTCCTCCCCCCACATTGGGGGCCTTGCGAACCACCCCCTTTCAAATTTGAATTTCTCTCCCCCTTTTCTCTCACTGTTCCCCACTCACGCTCCCCCCCCCACCTTCTTCACTCATTTCCCCCTCCTCCGCTGGCCACACACACACACACACACACACACACACACACACACACACACACACACACACACACACACACACACACACACACACACACACACACACCCTCCCAATACAAAACTACCCCCCAAATACAAATACAATACACTACTACACCCCCCCAGATACGAACACCCCCCCAGATACAAACAAACACACCCCCAGATACAAACACCACTACACCCCCCCAGATACAACCCCCGATGCAAATACCCCCCATATACAGACATCACTACCCTCCTACATACAAACACCACTTCCCCCCCAGATTGAGACATCAACCCCCCCCCCCCCAATTACCACTTACCTCTGGTTGCTGCCATCTCTCGCACGCTGGGCCTCTCCCCCCTGCCGGTGTCAGCTGGAACCTGGGTGCACCCGGAAGTCAGGCCCAGCTTCCGGAACACTCCGGCGGGAGAATGAATACAGTGTGGGGCGAGGAGACAGGAGCTGGGGAGAGCTGGGGCCCGGCAGCAACCAGGGGCCCGGCAACTGGACGCTAAAGGGCTCAACTTCCAGCACCGGCTGGCCGGGCCCCCCACAGCCATCGGAACCGGGACACTTGTTCCTGCTCTCCCCCCTCTGTCGGCGGCCCTGGCTATTCCCCATGAACTGTTATTGAACAGGACATGCTGAACGGGTGTGAGGTGACGGGCTCGGGACATCCTTATCAGCTGCCTGAGCCAATCAGTGTGTGCAGTGGAACAGTGAGATGCCTACAAAGTGCCTGTGGTGGGTTATTAACCCTTTGAGTGCCTTGGCGCTAAGACGACGTCACAACGTCCTCTTCCGTTCCTTTTCTGGCCAGCTGGCGTTCATTGCTCCACAGGCGCGCAGAACACGATCTCCCCTAGAAAATGAGCAGAACGCCCATGACATACCCAATATATCACGGGGCACCCAGAGTGCCGGACTCAAGGGTTAAGAGAAGGTCACAGCCGAGGCATCGGGTAACACGCCGGACCACCGTTATATGCCTAGGTGGGCTGCCGATTTACATTTGGATGTTGACTATGATGACTGGGAAGACATCTGTGAATTCGCAGCAAAAACCTCTATATGTACTAAGATAAAAGAAAACATTTATAAGATCTTATGTTATTGGGACCTCACCCCAAGCAGGTCGAAACAAATTTACCCGGAGGCCTCTGATCTGTTTTGGAGGGGTTGTGGACAGAAGGGGGATATGGTCCATATCTGGTGGACATGCCCTGCTATCCAAAGCCTCTGGCTTACCATTCAAAATATGCTTAGAGTTATAACGGGATTATCGATCCCTAGAGATCCTTTGGTCTACTTGTTAGCCAGACCAGTGGAGGATATCAATCCCCACATGAAACGGTTAATCTCTTTCATTCTGACTGCGGCCAGATGCGCGATTGCCTAGAAGAAGCAGCCTCCCCCATCTATACAGACGGTGGGAAACAAATTAAATGTGGTGATGACAATGGAGAGGTGGATAGTCTTCCTAAGGCATTCCATTGACACATTCTATACGATGTGGGATCCTCGGCTAAGATGAGGATAATTATGTCAGTCGGCGTAGGCTGGATTTGGTAAAGTATTAGTGATCTCTGACCTGGCGGGTTCCTCTGGGGGATGGAGGGGACGGTGCCCCCCCCTTCCCTCCCCCCTCTCTTCCCTTCCCCCCCTTGTTATTTTTGACTATTTTAAAACTTTGTTGTTATATATCTGGGCCACCCCGGATATATGGTACATTAGGGCCCCGCTTCTCGGCGTTTCGCTTCTCGGCGATCCGCCAATACGGTGTTACCTAGAAGGGGGCCGCCATGTCTGCGCATGCTCAGAACGGGGACGGCCGAGTTTGCGCATGCGCAGAAGGGTGGGAGACGCTGAAAATCGCCGGTTCCGCCTTTTCGGCGATTTTCGCTTTACGGCGGCGCCATGGAAAAGAACCCGCAGTTTGAGCGGGGCCCTCCTGTATCTATAAACGTGGCCTGAAAAAACTGCCTTTAGACATCTATGCATATAGAATATGGCCAGACGGGTTGGATGGTCTATCACTGTTATTCGGTTTGCGTGCTATATGTCAACGTTGTTTTTTGCCTTTTAATTTGCTCTGTCTTATGTTTTGCTTAAAAATGCAATAAAAATGTATGTGAAGAAAAAGAGAGGGTCACAGCACCAGCGTAGTGACCCATAGGTCCAAATTGAGCTAATGACCGTGAGTTCTTTACCCCATAGAGGTGTAACTCCCTTAGGGGGATTACTATTGTCTACTGAAGGGGTTAATAGGGAGTTAGCAGGGTAATGTATAGAAAAGGCCCCAGCTAAATGTGACTAATTTCATGTATCTTATTCCATGTAGCGTATTCTATGTTGTCAAAGTTACTGGTCTGGCCATTCCTCAGTTCCGGAACCTGCTAGAATAGTCACCTAACTATGTAGGCTAAGGATGTCTGGTGTCTCGCCCAGTTACAGGGGCAGCAGGATAATGACATCACACAGGGGTATAACAGGAGCTGCAGAAGCTTCCAGACCCCAGGCTCCTGGAGGACACCAGAGAAGAGGAGTCTCACTGGGGTAAGTGTATGGTGTTAATGGTCTGTCCTTTATGTGCAACGTCACGTGTAGAAGAAATATGTCACCTGTTGCTATTTTGAAGTTAGGGAAAAGTGTCCCTTATCTTGGTAGGGCCGCTGGAATAGTCACGATGCTGAGTGATACCATCTTTCCTTGAGAGAGGACGAGGACAAGTAAGGGATCCCTGGATCAAAGGTCCGGGAAAGTGTCACACCTAGAGTGGCTGTATCCCAACTTTACGCCCATGCACACCAGTTAGGGAATGGTAAGGATGGCAGGTAGATGGGAACCTCGATAGAAGTTACACCCCTACACCGAGTCCTGGGCGGCACCCGGGCAAGTCTCCAGTTCACTGGAGTCAGAGATTGCATGTTCCCCATAACCCAGGGCACGGGAGAGCGACAAGCCGTGTGTGCCTCCCTGGGAAGCTACCTGAGCACTCGGGGAAGAAGTATGTATGAAACCCGTCTTAATAAAGTGACAAGTCTAATAAAGTCCCTGGCGTCCTTTTTACCACCCGCTTACACCACCAGCCCGGACGCCAGCACCCTGAGATAAGGTATGAGAGGCTCTAACCACCTGCACCCAAATATTCAACCACACTTAGACGTTACCCTCTTTTGGGAGCAGGCAAAGAGGGGTCACCGAGGGATTAAAAGAAGGACCGTGGTAAAATGTTGATCTTGAGTGCACAGGTGTGTGGGTTTAATTCTTGCCAGGGACACTGACCTGTACGCATTGTTTCGCACTAACACACATATTATCATTTCTAAGTCTTTCAGTGTATCTAAAATGACTTTACAATAAGCTTGCGGCCCCTCTGCACCCAGGGGAGACTTGCCAGGCACTGCCATCTACAGCACTTATTCCCCCACCTGCTGTGTCTATAAGTCTCCCAACATACCGCTTAGATTGTAAGCTCTTCAGGCAGGGATTTCCTTTCCGATAGTCTGACTTTGCTGCGCTTATTGTATTATTATAATTCCCTGTACTGTATTTTCTTTGTAAAGCGCTGAGAACACCGTTGGCTCGATAATAATACAGATATGCAGACATACCCATTACCAATATAATGCCGCTGGAACATAACACCTTCTTATACTGTGTCACTCAATGCTTCACTGAAGCCTGTAAGTCGGGAGCTGCCAACTCCAGTCCTCAAGGGCCACCAAGAGGCCCGGTTTTAGGGATATCCCTGCTTCAGCACAGGTGGCTCAATCAGTAGCTCAGTCGTTGACTCCAACTCCAGTCCCCAGGGCCACCAACAGCTCAGGATTTCAGGATATCCCTGCTTCAGCGCAGGTGGCTCAATCAGTGGCTCAGTTTTCGACTGAGCCACCTGTGCTGAAGCAGGGATATCCTTAAAAGCTGACCTGTTGGTGGCCCTTGAGGACTGGAGTTGGCCTCTCCTGCTGTAAGTCAGCATACTAACAGTGTCCTTATTTCTCGTATCGCCATAGAACAAGAGATTTGCAGCTGCCAGAAAATAAGGGGTCACCCCCCATGTTGGGGTGTTTCAGAGTGTAGTAGGCAGCCAAAAACAGAGATAACTGGAAAGTTCAAAGAAACAAACATATGAGCCCATATTAACTAAGACGTGCTACCTGCAGGTGCCGGAAATCCCATCATGAGCCAAAAGGCATCTTCCGATCACAACCGGGGAATTACAGACCTGTAAGCCTGACATCAATAGTGGGGAAGCTACGTGAAGCTTTAGTACGGGATAATATTCAGGAATACCTCATGGATAACACAATTATTAGTAATAGTCAGCACGGATTTATGAGGGATAGGTCGTGCCAAACTAACCGCGTTAGTTTCTTTGAGGAGGTAAGTAGTAATCTAGATCAGGGTAATGCAGTCTACTTAGATTTTGCAATGGATAGGAAAAATATCCTGTATGTTAAGAGTTTTCTAATGACATTTTAACCCCTTAATTGGCAGAGCATTGCAGAGACTCATTGGTAGGGAAGAGGGGTTAAGCCATGTGGATTGGTGGGTATCTGAGACTAATTTAGGTCAAGTTAAAGCCGATCTCCAGTAGCCGGTCCAGTCTCTTACCGTTGTACATTTAAAGCCTAATGTTGTTATCCGGCATTAAAGCGTAGCTCCAGGGTGTCACAGTGTGACTTAGCAAGATGCACGGTGAGATAAAGGCACCCAAGAAACACCGACACACACTGCCAACATTCACTTCCTGATTTCCAATACATTTAAAAGCTTTTCAGATGTTGGGCCAAAAGTACATCAGATAAGTGATAATATTCTGTTCTTATAAGAGGCGTGAGGATATCAGCTAATTATGGGGTGAGGAGAGAGGAGAGAGGGAGAGAGAAGGGAAGAGAGAGAGAGAGAGAGAGAGAGAGAGGGGACGTGAGAGGGAGAGAGAGGGGAAGTGAGAGAGAGAGAGAGAGAGAGAGAGAGAGAGAGAGAGAGAGAGGGGAAGTGAGAGAGAGAGGGAGAGAGAGGGGAAGTGAGAGAGAGAGGGGAGAAGTGAGAGTGAGAGAGAGAGAGAGAGGGGGGAAGTGAGAGAGAGAGAGAGGAGAGGGATAGAGGGGAGAGGAAGGAGAAAGATAGGGAGAGAGGGATACAGAGAGAGAGAGGGGAGGGAGGGGGAGAGGAAAGAGAGAAGAGGGATAGAGAGGGAGACGCAGAAAGGAAAGGAGACAGAGAGAGAGAGAGAGGAGAGAGACTGATCCTCAAACCTCCATTAAATCCGGGCTAATAGCGCGACATTACCTAAAACAGAAACAGACGTTGTGTTCCCTGAGTTAATATGATATCCACAAAGCATTATTCTCAGCAAGAACAAGATCCGTACTATAAGTTATCAGCACAGGCATAACGTCCTGTTATTAAAGCACCGCGTTGTCTCCCAGTAATGTGGCGTCACGCCGGGCCTGGCACACACCGCCCCTGCAAGCTCAGAAACCAAACCGACCACACCATATATATGTGTCAAAAGCAGTTTTACTGGGAGTGTGACCCCGAGTAACACAACAAAAGACAAGAAGCCCCACTGCTACCCCCAATATGACAAATCCTATACTAAAATACTTATCTTCCCATAAGTGAGCGTCATTTAGTTAAACTCTTTGGCCAAAGCATTTTAAGCCTGCAGACCACGCCACGGTATCCCTCTTCTGCACCTCCTAACACCACTGTACCTAGGGGTGCCAGATGTCCAGTATTGAATCGGACTGTCCTGTGTTTGGACACTGTCCAGTAAAACATTAGAGGTAATACTGGACATGTATGTGTATACCAGTATTACCTCTCTGGGTGTGTGTAACAGGGGAGTTATCCCTTTTCAGGTAATGTGCCTCTAATCCAGCAGTGTGGTGGTTAACTGCTGGTAGTCAATTAACAAACACCACCTGCCTGATTAGATTGCTTAGAAAAGCCCGTCTTTTGAGACAGGAAGTGAGACTCCTTAGCTCACACCTGAGCTGAACTTGGAGACAGAGCAGAGATTGTTCCTAAATCTCACACAATTTGTGAGACTGACATGGGGACAGTTGTCTTGAGCATCTCAGAAGAAACGGCAGTGCTGCTTTCAAGACACAGGGGAAACTTCTAAACCTGAATGCTGACAAAACCTGAGGAAAAGGGAGCAACCAGGGACAGAGAAGATTTTCCCTCCAAACCACTACAAACAGATAAGACTTTCATTTACAAGACTTTTTTATATCTGCTCATTTCATGATATATGTTTGGGGCTGGGAGACATGCTTATCTAAGGGAGTTGTGAACTTCATAGTATTTCACTAGAAATACTCCCAAGTGAATAGAAGCTTTGTTTACCCCTTGTTTAGATGGTTTCCTGATATTAAGGAAACAGGCGCAATAAAAGCCTTATTTAATTTCACTATAACCAGTCTCCCTTGCATACCTCTGTGAGCGTCCACCTACAGTGTGTATGTGTATACCGGTATTACCTCAGTTTTGACTGAGCCTCTGATTGAGCCACCTGTGCTGAAGCAGGGATATCATGAAAACCTGACCTGTTGGTGGCCCTTGAGGACTGGAGTTGCCCGCCCCTGTGCTAGCGAGTCTGTTGAGGAAAATGAGGTTGTGCTGCTTTGCATGAAGACTGTGCTTTCTTACAAATTATTCAAATGCCATTCGGGTTACAATGCATTCTCTATAGGCGAAGGTTAAACGTTGTGTGTAGAGTCAAATGGCTCCTTCCATCACACACAGCCTGGCACACACACACACACACACACACACACACACACACACACACACACACACACACACACACACACACACACACACACACACACACACACACACACACACACACACACACACGCTGGAGATGTTCCTAAATACGCTTGTTAGCAGCTGGTTTGTGCAGGGCTCTAGATCCATCATAGGCTGTAACAATACCTTTTAATAAACCAACAAGAGCATTACCATATATATTATAGGGTGTACTCAGGGCCGTCTTAACGCATGGGCACGCTGGGCAGTTGCCCGGGGGCCCCACGAGCATAGGGGCCCCATGCTAATCTATGCACAGGCGTGACAAAGTACCCATCCAGGTGCGAAACGCGTACGGGACAGCAGTGCTCCGCCTCCCCTTCCTGTTTCTCACACATGTAGGATACTGCTCGGTCTGCAGCTTTAATGTAAATGGGCCATGTCAGGGGTCTTCTGGGACTGGAAGGGGTCAGATGACACAGTAGCACTGCTTAGTATATTGCCCTTTATCTGTGTTATACCACTGAAGGCAAAATACCTTCGTAGCACAATGTGCTATGCAGCCCTAATCCTGCATTCAACATGGACTGGAGTGATGTATGGGTTTAGAATGGTTATTATTAGACAGGAGCCTGTAATACCGTATAAATATACAGCACAGAGCTGCATACAGCTGTCTGCAGAGCTCAGGCTTACTAAATAGATTGTATCTTGGCATTCGTTGCCGTCCACTGAAAATGAACTCCGGTTCTTTGCTGCGTCTTCGACTGAGCCACTGATTGAGCCAGCTGTGCTGAAGCAGGGATATCCCTAATGCCTGGCCTGTTGGTGGCCCTTGAGGACTGGAGTTGGCCACCCGTGGTTTAACCCATCCCAGACTGGAGACCAGTGTTTAGTTGCTAAAGGAAAGGACGCAGAATTTGACGCCTCCCAGTCTCGCCTTCACTCCCCATCTAACTCCTCCTATTGACACTCCCCAAATCCTAAAATGATGCAGATGGGGGAAAATAGGTCTCAGGAACCCATTGAGTGTCCCAGGATGTAGCTACTAGGTCGTGGGGTCTGGGCTGGCACCCAGGAGGCTACGTCCCAAAATCCCACTGGGACAGATCGCGTCCAGATCACAGATCTGCACTGAGGGGGAACGTAAGGGGGGGGCCCATCGGTGGTGGAAACGATCAGGTGACTGATTCTCGAGGCGGTTGCGTGATCGGCGTGCGGGAGGGGGGGGGTCGTGGCACTCCAGGGGTTAAACAGCGAGGGTTGCGAACGCCCTCATTACGTTCTGTATCTGCCTGCGTCGGTCCTTATTTGCTATGCCATTCGCTTCATGTAAGTTATATCATTGTGTTCCCCCGTTGTGCCGCGCTGCGGTATATGTTGGCATTGTATAAATAAACGATGATAATAATAATGTCTCTGGGCCCATTACTCAAAGTGCCATGAAGACGCCTTCCCCATGGCAGAGAAGATTTTAGTCCCGATGCCAGCCTACTGGATAATTGAATTTCTGTTAATGTAGTGCCCACTGTCTTGTTAGGCAGAGCCCTGCTGCATGAAGGGATATGTTGGCTGTATTAAAATCCAGAAGAGTGCAGATATATCACAACACTCGGATTCTGTAAGACTGGAGCACAAGAAGGATGGGTGTAATTTGAGCCCAAAATGTTCACAGTACTTCACCCGAAATGGGGATCACTGATTCAGCAGCACAGGGGTACCTCCCATGAACATGCGGCAGGGTACATATTAAACCCCAGGTTGGACATGCATCAAACATATTGGAACTACAGAAATTTTGTGCTCCGGAGCAGGGGGCTCAACTCCAGCCCCCCAACAGGGCAGGTTTTCAGGATATTCCAGCTTCAGCACAGCTGGCTCAATCAGAGGCGCTGATTGAGTTAGATGTGCTGAAGCAGGGACTGATTCAGCCACCTGTGCTGAAGCTGAAAAATAACCTGGTGAGGGGGGAGGGGGCGGGGGCTTGAGGACTGGAGTTGCTCCCCGTGCTCTCGGGAGAGCACATATCAGGGAGGAAAGGAGAGAAGGGCGGTGGATACATGGCACAGTCGCCCAGTAGATGGTGAGCAGGCAAACACGGTAAAGGAACTCATCCCCACCCGAAGCTGGAAGAAATCCCTCTTAGTTGTTTGTACATCTGTATAACTGTCCTGCAGCATTACTGACCGTCCCTTTCTGCTGGGGATCTGGCAAGCATACTGGTTTCATTCATTCCTGTTCGGGGCACTGCTTGTGTTTGGGCAGGCACAGAGTTTAGAGCAGATATCATGCTACATGTAAATACACGTGTCAGCTGTTACACCAGAGCACGTACACATCTATACAAAACAGCAGGAGTTAGAAATGTGTTATACTGTATATCAGTAAACAAGGTGAGTGCTGTGAATTCTCAATGAGATGCAAACAAGCTGGTCCTTAGAAGCTCAATGGGGTCTTGGAATTAGATGTTAGAAGGAGGATGGGGTCTTGGAATTAGATGTTAGAAGGAGGATGGGGTCTTGGAATGAGATGTTAGAAGGAGGATGGGGTCTTGGAATGAGATGTTAGATGCAGGATGGGGTCTTGGAATGAGATGTTAGATGTAGGATGGGGTCTGGGAATGAGATGTTAGAAGCAGGATGGGGTCTGGGAATGAGATGTTAGAAGCAGGATGGGGTCTAGGAATGAGAAGTTAGACGAAGGATGGAGTCTTGGAATGAGATGTTAGACGTAGGATGGGGTCTTGGAATGAGATGTTAGAAGTAGGATGGGGTCTTGGAATTAGATGTTAGGCGTAGGATAGGATCTTGGAATGAGATGTTAGACGTAGGATGGGGTCTTGGAATGAGATGTTAGACGTAGGATGGGGTCTTGGAATGAGATGTTAGAAGCAGGATAGGGTCTTGAGATCTTGTGGAAAGCATGAATTGACATTGAAAGTAGGCATCGGTGAGTCTAGGAATGGTACTTGTGTCAACGATGCTTTAGATAAACACTATGGGGCACTGGAGTTGGCCACCCCTGACCTAAATGGTCAATAGTTGGCAGGCTTAAGTTATGGGTGGGTTGGTGGGGGAGGCTTGGGTCTATTCTCCTACATTTTGGTTGGATCCTTACTACACTATACAACTGTGAAATGATACAAGGGTTGTGTACTATTCACTCAAATATCTCAATTCTCCAAGTACCAAAAGCAATCGGAATACGTGTTACCCAATCTCTCCTAAACCCTTTCACTGCCGGTGTGTTGCATGCTGCTCTGTTTGTCGAAGAGGGTAAGAGGGGTTGGACTGGCCTGGTCATTTCCATTATTTCCCTTGAAATGTAGGTTCAAGCATCTGAAAGAGGTCCTCACGATCCCCTTCTCACTCTTAGACATTGAGAAAGTAATCAGGAAGCTGCTAATGACAAATTCACATCATTACCAGGTAGCCCTGACCGGATAAATAATTGGACACTTATTCACTCAGCGTACAATTAACCTGTGGAACTCATCAACACTTGAGTGTTGTGTCTGCAAAGAGTGTTAATGGGTTTTAAAGAGGATTAAACATATACATGGAGAGTAAATCCATCAGGGGCTTTTAGCAAGATGGTCAATGCTTTTTTTCTGAGTACCTCCTAATGGGGGCCAAAGGTTTTTCACCTCCCAGAACCACCTTTCTTTATTCTACCCAGAATCCTCCCATGCTGGTCACAGGAGGTTACGCTCGAGGAACCGTTCATCCTACCCTTATTTTCCAATATCTTTGATCTTCCTATTGTCTTAACATCACCCCACCACACCCACGTCCTTCATTGCTACTTGACTACCCATCAGTCCAACGGGGTCAAAGGCAGCATGATGTCATTTGGAACCCTTACAATTAATAATGAGTAAAGCAATATAAACATGAAAAACATATATGTGTATGTAAGTGTGTGTGTATATGTAAGTGTGTGTATATATGTAAGTGTGTGTGTATATGTAAGTGTGTGTATATGTAAGTGTGTGTGTATATGTAGCGGTGTGCCTGTACATTGTTTACATAGCGCGATATATACATATAATTTGTTGTGGTGGATGGACTTTACGAACTCCCCTTTTTAGACGTTTATTTTGTATTTTATTGTGTCGTATGCCCGTTTGTCACTATTTTTATCAGTGATATAGCGCTTCCTTTGTTTTTTTTACTTGTTCAATATGTACACGAGTCAAGACTACGTACGTCCAACTGTCCACAACAGGGGCGGCCAACTCCAGTCCTCAAGGGCCACCAAAAAGTCAGGTTTTCAGGATATCCCTGCTTCAGCAAAGGTGGCTCGATCAGTGGCTCAGTCTTCGACTGCACCACCTGTGCTGAAGCAGGGATATCCTTAAAACCTGACCTGTTGATGGCCGTCAGGGCTGGAGTTGACCTCCACCCGTCTACGTCTTCCCGACCTGCCTGTCCCCACAAAGACATTAGAAAGGACTATTGCTGTAGCTCTCAGCCCTGGAAGGATGGGTGTTGTGTTTAACCCCCTGTGTTGCTTTGCCCTGGAGCTTGCCTGGCAGCTGGGGGGCTAACCAGTGTTGCTGCCGATCTTGATAGTACGCCCTTTAAACGGCAGACTTTGTGGGTGGGGCCCAGTGGGTATGGCTCATATATACTAAAATTCACAATTCGCAGCTATTATAATTTGTATTAAACTCATCTAACGGTCTCTAGTTCATTTCCTCGTGTAAAATAATCCAATTATTTTATTGCATGTGAAAATGACCGTGGCCATGTCCCCAGCTAGACAAGGAGATTGGGAACATTATTGGGAATATAATAAGTATAGAAAAAAAAACATTTAAAAACACCAAGTAACTTCTTCCTTCAGCCAATGCCCAGCTGAAGAATACAGCATCATTCCTCTTCTTCTTGTGGTTTGTATGTAAGTGCCACAGCTATTGTGCTGTTCAGAAGGCTTTATACCTCCTAGTAAATGTAGATAAACACGGGCAATTATTATCCCAACGTGTGCCTTCTGCAGACAGGGAGATGGGAACACAGGTTGTCCCAAATACACCCCCTGTTTATCTCCATATACATGAATGTTAATTATGAGGGCTATTCATATATATTTTGAAGAATAATATACATGAATGTTTATGATGGATTCATTAATATACTTTCATGCATTGTAATATTTTTTCCCCATTGGGATCGTATTTTTCCAGTCCTAGCTAGATTTAGGATTACTATTCAAGCCACAATTCTGGTTATACATCAGATCGGAATATAGATCCCTCTAGGTTTTCACACTGTACCCATGCTTATGTTCATAACCTGCTGCATATCTATAATATCCATTAATATAAAATACATTGCACTGTGGTGCCAATATAGGCTGCAAACATGATATAAAACATTGCAAGAACCACTCAGGTTAATTAAGTGTTACAGGAAAAGATGAAACAGACTGAGGGGAATATCTGAGAAGCCTGGGAACTGACATCCAAAGAGGAATATTTATCAAAGTTTCTAGGTGCAAAAAACGGATTTATCAAGGGATAAAATGAAGTGGAAGCCAATGATATTTTTGATCTAGTCTGAGGTTTTTAGCCCTGGGTTTGAGAGACTTTTTGGGGGTTAAATAATTAAGCGTTTAAAACGCTGGCAAAACTGGTGCGAAAACACGGCACCAGATTTATCGATTGAGAAAATCCCAATGGTTTCCGTGATATCGCTTAATGAATCTGGTGCCGTTTTGTGCCTCAGTCTTTCAGTCAGAGACTTTGCTGCAGAAACCTCTGGGCATTTTTGAGGGCGTGTAAACGTCTCGGGCGAAGGCTTATCCTAGTCTTCCAGCTGCTAAAACCAGCTCCGGGGATTTATTCAGACCCCCCGCAATCCCAGTTTCTTTTCGTCGCACCATTGTTGTTCCAGTACAAGCACCTATAGACAGATAAAACCCCCAACAGAACCTCCACCCCTTGCTATCAAACCCAACCCCGCCGTTTTAGAAGACAAGTTAGAAGGTGTGCTACTTACATTGCTGGGAAGGTGGCACTTAAGCTTAATATGCAGCAGAAGTTGCGTAATGTCGAACCACCCGCGTCCGAAGCCTGAAGAAACCCCTCTTGGCTGTTTGTACATCTGTGTCACTCTGCTGCAGGAATACTGACCATCCTCTTCTGCCGATGATCTAACAAGCATACTGTGCTCCTAATGGTTTAACTCATTCCTGTCCTTGCACTCCTTGTGTTAGGGCAGGCAAAGGGTTTCCAGCAGATGTCATGCTACATGTAAATTCACTTGCCAGCTGTTACAACAGGGCACGCACACGCCTATACAAAACCAGTGCGTTTCTTATTCTGTGTATTAATAAGCAAGATCAGAGCTGTTGAATTTTCAAAGAGATGCTGCAAACAGTTAGGTTGTTAGAAGCAGAACGAGGTCTTGGAATATACGCGACTTGGGATCTTGGGATCTCCGAGACAAGGGGTCTTGGAACCTCTGAGACTTGGGATCTTGGGATCTCTGAGACAAGGGGTCTTGGAACCTCTGAGACTTGGGATCTTGGGATCTCCGAGACAAGGGGTCTTGGAACCTCTGTGACTTGGGGTCTTGGAACCTCTGAGACTTGGGGTCTTCGAACCTCTGAGACTTGGGGTCTTCGAACCTCTGAGACTTGGGGTCTTGGAATCTCCGAGACTTGGGGTCTTGGAATCTCCGAGACTTGGGATCTTGGGGTCTCCGAGACAAGGGGTCTTGGAACCTCTGAGACTTGGGGTCTTGGAACCCCTGAGACTTGGGGTCTTGGAATCTCCGAGACTTGGGGTCTTAGAATCTCAGACGTCAGGTCTTAGTATTGATTGACATCAAAGAGTCTGGGGAGGGTACTTGTGTCAAAGATTGGTTTGGAGAATGGTTATATAGAGGCATTGGAGGAGGTGGGGGAGGAGTTATACCCAAAAGAAAAAAAAAATCAATGTTGCCGTCATTCCTTCTGGTGGGTTAAATAAAGTTGCTTATATTGCACATCCTCTATGTGCTCACAGATGGAATGGTTCCAATGGCACAGATCGGATCGACGTTGGACCTACACCCGAATGTTTTCTTAACAGTTCTGCTCTAGAATCTGCATTTCCACAGGTTTCAAGGGCAGGCAAGGTTAACACCAGCTCAGAACGAGTGGTTTACAGGGTCTCAGTCCTTTCCCGACCTGTGTAGTCCGAGACACGTTACTTTAAGGCACTGTCTAAAGTGTCATTAACACGTAGTGGTCACGTGGCTGAATAATACCGAGCACCAAACAGAAAACGTCTTTTTTTAACCCCTTTTATTTAAAGTTTGTAATAGATAAAGGAGGGGAGATAATATAGGGGTGTGGGGGGGGGGGGGAGAATGTACAAGCTACATGAAAGCATAATATGCAGTACAGTATATTAAAGGATTAGCGATATATTAATATTATCTAAAAACCCTATTTCCCAATAAGCCCTTCAAGCCCCGGCCTAGGCCCCCCACATTTTAGGGGCCCCTGGTCGGGCCAGGCCAGGCCAAACAGGACCGGCCTTCAACTGAAATCCCTCCGTTTCTCTTCCCTACATTCTGGCCCAAGACGCCAGGAAATTAGCGGTGGCGTAAATTGGCGAACATTAATTAACCGCCGGTTTGTTGACGGCCTAATCGGTGCATTGTTTTTAATCGTTGCAGGCTGCCGTTATCTACCAAACTGACTTTGCACCCTAATTGAGGACCCTGCTGGGTGATGTGGCGGGTCGGGGGCGGGGGCGGGGGCGGGGGCGTGTAGCGCGCTGGTAAGGGCTCTTTGTAACCAGAGTACATTCTCGTAGACAGGAGACAATCCCCATTTTTATGTAGGGTTATGAAACCCAGACTGCATTAGACGACTTCAGCACATGTGAGATATATTTGTAAGGGCACCAGCTTATTTAAAATATATGTACAATTCCTCTTCTAAATCTGGAAAGTGTTTCCATGCCCATATTGTCCCAAATTCTCGAGTTTTATTGCCATTTACCCTGTGCCCAGGAAACTTCCATAGCCCACCTTACAGCTTTGGTATACCTCAGTATTTCGGATGGGTTTGCTACGTAGCGTGACCTGATAAATTTCGAAGGTCTAATCTGTGACCGACTACTGCTCGCGCCCAACAGCAACCAAGAAATACGCAGACACCATCAATTTGGGTTAAATTAGCCACAACATTTAACAATGCCGGAAAAATGGTCCTGTCTGCTCCATAAATGGCGTACTATCGGACCAGCCCAGTGGCACGTTCCCCTCTAACACCACGATAATATAACTATTTGGAAATATAGGATAAGTATCTGTCGTCTAACGTTAGCATAGGTTGCACTTCATAAAATTATACTAAAAACTTTATTTCATATAGCCCAATGGGACTTCACAATTACAGTACAGCGCGCGGTGCGCAGCACATAGGAAATGTTACATACCCAGTTCCTGCCCACAGGAGCTTACAATCTATGCTTTTTGTGCCTGAGGCACAGGGAGATAAAGTAATTTGCGCAAGGTCACAAGGAGCTGACACAGGAAAGCAGGTTCCCCTGATTCACACTCAGTGTCATTGTTAAGAGAGTCAGTGTCATTAGTCACTGAGCCGGTCCCTCTCCTTTCCCTTAATGGACATATGTCTTTTTTCAGCCTGATCTACTATGTAACTATGTAGCTATGTAACTATGTAATTCTGTATGAAACTATGTAACTATGTAATACTTTATGAAACTATGTAACTATGTAATACTGTATTAAACTATGTAACTATGTAATACTGTATGTAACTATGTAATACTGTATTAAACTATGTAACTATGTAATACTGTATGAAACTATGTAACCATGTGATACTGTATTAAACTATGTAACTATGTAATACTGTATTCAACTATGTAACTATGTAACACTGTATGAAACTATGTAACAATGTAATACTGTATTAAACTATGTAACTATGTAATACTGTATGAAACTATGTAGCTATGTAACTATGTAATACTGTATTAAACTATGTAACTATGTAATACTGTATGAAACTATGTAACTATGTAATACTGAATTAAACTATGTAACTATGTAATACTGTATGAAACTATGTAACTATGTAATACTGTATTAAACTATGTAACTATGTAACACTGTATTCAACTATGTAACTATGTAATACTGTATGAAACTATGTAACTATGTAATACTGTATGAAACTATGTAACTCTATATGAAACTGTAACTCTGTATGAAACTATGTAACTATGTAACTCTGTATGAAACTATGTAACTATGTAACACTGTATGAAACTATGTAACTATGTAACACTGTACGAAACTATGTAACACTGTATGAAACAATGTAACTCTGTATGAAACTATGTAATACTGTATGAAACTATGTAACTATGTAACACTGTACGAAACTATGTAACTCTGTATGCAACTATGTAATACTGTATGAAACTATGTAACTATGTATGAAACTGTCTAACTATGTAATGCTGTATTAAACTATGCAACGATGTAACTATGTAATACTGTATGAAACTATGTAACTATGTAACTTTGAATGAAACTATGTAATTCTGTATGAAACTATGTAACTATGTAATACTGTATGAAACTATGTAACTATGTAACACTATGAAACTATGTAACACTGTATGAAACTATGTAACTATGTAACACTGTATGTAACGATGTAATACTGTATGTAACACCGTCTGAAACTGTGTAACACCGTAAGAAACTATGTAACTATGTAACACTGTACGAAACTATGTAACACTGTATGAAACTATGTAACTATGTAATACTGTATGTAACGATGTAATACTGTATGTAACTATGTAACACTGAATGTAACACTGTATGAAACTATGTAACACTGTATGTAACTATGTAATACTGTATGTAACACCATCTGAAACGATGTAACTATGTAACACCGTAGGAAACAAGTAACTATGTAATACTGTATGTAACTAAGTACAGGTAGTCCTCGCTTTCTGTCGAATGCGGTTTCTGACGGCGCATAATGCAGTCCAAAAACTCATTATCCCTCGCCGTTTTCGCGTATCTGACGGAAATAACATGGGTCCCGCTTTCCTACTGTCCCGCACCTGACGCGGGTTTGCGGGACGCATTCTGTCGGAAAAGCGAGGACTGCCCGTAATAGAGTATGTAATTATGCAAATAACGATGTAACAATGTAACGATGTTACGTAGGGTTACAATATTTCACCATTCAAAAAAGAGGACACCAAACCGGGACAACCACCGCGCATTCACGGTCAGCGCTCATCGCTGGCACATGGCACAACTTTTGTTTGTGGATGCGCAGTCGGTGCTCGCCACTTGCGCACGCGCGGTTGGCACTCGCTCACGCATTCATGACCGGACATACCGGATGTTTTTAGATATTTTTAAATTCCTCACGGGCGGCAACGTTAAATCAGAAAGCCGGATATGTGCGGGAGAATACGGACGCACGTTCATCCCGTTACTAGTGTTACTCTCTAATTGGCTTCCCTACATTAATATAACCATCCTAGAAGAACAGCACGGCCTTTTGATTCTCTGTAAATTGTATTGTATTGTATGTCTTTATTTATATAGCGCCATTAAAGTACATAGCGCTTCACAGCAGTAATACATGTGGTAATCCAATTATTAACAGATAATATAAATAACAGATCATGGGAATAAGTGCTTTAGACATTAAGGAAGAGGAGTCCCTGCTCCGAGGAGCTTACAGTCTAATTGGTAGGTAGGGAGAACGTACAGAGACAGTAGGAGGGAGTTCTGGTAAGTGCATCTGCAGGGGGCCAAGCTTTATGTATTGTGTTCAGAATATTCACAGTGCTATTCATATGCTTCTTACAAATGACATTTTCTATGGTCCTCTGAATGGGGAAGTGTTTGTCAATCAAGTGTTTTCATTCCCCGTATCCGCCCCCCCCCCTGTCCTTATCAGAGAACCAAATAAAGATAAGGGAAAGCGGGTTTGCTGATGCAAACTCTTGCTGAACACAGTGATATAAGACAAAAGTCCATATACTCCGAAGGTGTGATCGGCCGAAAAACCCCAACTGACATAAGGTTTCTTTTTCCGACTGATCGCAGCCAAGATCGCCCCTTCAGCGTCTCGGCGCATAAATCTCACTTACCGTGTTTACAAACAAATAGCTTTGAATAATGATTTAAAAATATTTATAGGTGGTACATGTCACTGCCATTAGTGCACTTTGCCCCTAGGAGACACTGACCCCTTAACCCTGTCACTGCCATTAGTGCACTTTGCCCCTAGGAGACACTGACCCCTTAACCCTGTCACTGCCATTAGTGCACTTTGCCCCTAGGAGACACTGACCCCTTAACCCTGTCACTGCCATTAGTGCACTTTGCCCCTAGGAGGGACTGACCCCTTAACCATGTCACTGCCATTAGTGCACTTTGCCCCTAGGAGACACTGACCCCTTAACCCTGTCACTGCCATTAGTGCACTTTGCCCCTAGGAGGGACTGACCCCTTAACCATGTCACTGCCATTAGTGCACTTTGCCCCTAGGAGACACTGACCCCTTAACCCTGTCACTGCCATTAGTGCACTTTGCCCCTAGGAGACACTGACCCCTTAACCCTGTCACTGCCATTAGTACACGTTGCCCCTAGGAGACACTGACCCCTTAACCCTGTCACTGCCATTAGTACACTTTGCCCCTAGGAGACACTGACCCCTTAACCCTGTCACTGCCATTAGTACACTTTGCCCCTAGGAGACACTGACCCCTTAACCCTGTCACTGCCATTAGTGCACTTTGCCCCTAGGAGACACTGACCCCTTAACCCTGTCACTGCCATTAGTACACTTTGCCCCTAGGAGAGACTGACCCCTTAACCCTGTCACTGCCATTAGTACACTTTGCCCCTAGGAGAGACTGACCCCTTAACCCTGTCACTGCCATTAGTACACTAATTGTACTAATACATTTTTTAGACAATGCCTCTTCCTCCTGGAGATGCTGCAGAACCCTGACCTAGTCTAATTGCGCCCTCTAGTGCTGGAAGCAGGGAGTGCAGGTATTTAAAAGCCGACACATTGTATACCTAGATACAGTATATTAAGGGCCCCACCTGCGTTCTTACTGTTTTATTTTGTTAAGATGTCTGTTTTCACCTCTAGTTTTCGTGCTCTCACCGATTTTTCAAGCTGAGTTTGTAAACTGAAGTGAATATGGCTGCAAATCCTTTCTGGCTTAGGGCGAGCTGCTCAAAGCTCTGTTAAGCCACTTGATTTTAACCTAAGTCAACGACATGGTAACTAACGCTGCATCCCGAAAGGACAGTAACGCAGCGTTACGCCATGTTTAAGCCTGTAAAGGGCCACGCATTAACTACAAAGAACGTTAGTAATAATGACATGCAAATTAGGCATAATAGCATCCCTTATCCACTAAAGTCTGTCACATTTAACGTGGGGACTTAAATAATATAAGGTTAAGTCGTAGCTAACCTTGGTGTTCCTCCCATCCAGACCCTGATATCGGGCGCTTGCAGGGTCCGGATGTGGGGAACGCAGCGGTAGATAAAATGGCGTTATTTCTCTCTCCTCCTCTCAGCTCGAGTCCTATTTCGGGGTCTGGGTAGGAGTAACGCCAAGACTGGCATAATGTCACATTACTGGAAGATAACGCAACATTACGCAGCAATAACGTGCCGTTAAACACACGCTAATGAGATGTACAGATGTGGAGAGACTTGCGGTCATTGGTGCCCGCAGAGGAACACGCAGAAGTCAGCGGTGCCCGCGGAGAAACACGCAGAAGTCAGCGGTGCCCGCGGAGAAACACGCAGAAGTCAGCAGTGCCCGCAGAGGAACACACAGAAGTCAGCGGTGCCCGCGGAGAAACACGCAGAAGTCAGCGGTGCCCACGGAGAAACACGCAGAAGTCAGCGGTGCCCATGGAGAAACACGCAGAAGTCAGCGGTGCCCACGGAGAAACACGCAGAAGTCAGCGGTGCCCACGGAGAAACACGCAGAAGTCAGCGGTGCCCACGGAGGAACAAACAAGAGTCAGCGGTTCTCGCGGACAAACACGCAGAAGTCAGTGGCGCCTGGGACAGTGTCTGCCGCGGTCGTGCGGCGGGGGGTCTGTGCTTCTCAATGAGACCCCCGCAGCGTTAACTGAAACAAAAAAAAACAATTGTATGGGGGTTTGCTACATCTGTGTTTTGGATATAATTAGTTTGGGGATACCGCGTTACCTCGGGGAACACAACGTCCGTTGCTGTTTTGGGTAACCGGTACTCTTCGTTTGGTTAATGCCGCATTTTCTGAACCAGCACCGCCCCTGCAGACAAAACCTTTTCAATATGAAGTCACAAGAAAAGGTGTTACAAATGACACACATTACTTTCAACAAATTGTTGTTTTTCATTATTATCATGATTGATCTGGCTTAATAATAATAACTTTATTTCTCCCAGTGAGGGACATTGGGAGACAGTTACAGTGCAGCGCGCGGTACGCAGCACGTAGGAATGTTACAGACGCAGTCCCTGCCCCGCTGAGCTCACACTCTCCTGAGGCACAGGGAGATAAAGTGACTTTGCCCAAGGTCACACGGATCTGACACCGGGAATAGAACCAGGTTCCCCTGCCTCACACTCAGTGTCGTTATTTACACTGAGACAGTCCACCTCCCGTTATTTAATTTTATTCACAGGTGGGGGCTCAGGTGTTCCTAAAATGAGCTTGCTGGGGTTCTGTGTGTTTGTTAACTTATTTTCACCTGCTGGGGGTTGGTGGCTCCTCCTTCCCAGGTATTAAGCCCCTCCTTCCCAGGGTTTAAGCCCCTCCTTCCCAGGGTTTAAGCCCCTCCCCACTTCCCAAGTCAGCAGGTCCTTTTCATTTTACTGGATATAGATCCAATGTTGGTCTATCTCCCTCCTAATAGAGGTAAATGAGAATTTTAATCCTAATTGAGGTATATTAGTATTTTATCTGGCAGTGTTAGGACCTGCGAACTGGGTCTGCCTTGTCGTGGCTCGCAGGCTTACAATGCTTTGGCCAAAGGGTTAAACTAAATTATCCTTTTTCAAGAGAATATATAAGTATTTTACTGTGTATTTTTGTCATATTGGATGTAGCATTGGGCTTCTCTGTCACTTGTTGTATACATTTGCCACGCTCAGTAGCTCTCCTTTTTGACACTTGTATACCTATATATTTTGTGGGGGCTCAGGGGTTCCTAATATGAGCTTACTGGGGTTCTGTGTGTTGTTAATTCACAGATGTAGCCTTACGTTTGCAGACTTGCTAATACTAAAAGTGCAAAGTAACCAAATGATGATATTATCTTATAGTGAGCAGCAGGTGGCAATGCATCCTTAGAAATAAGATGCAACATAGTCTCATAAGGAAGACTGTGGCTGCTCAGTTTGCTTAGAAACTAATGGGAACAGGTTTTAATATATTTAACGCCCGTAACTCTGAGGAGGCCAAAAAGATGCCAGTTGTCTCCCGGACAATGAAAGCTTAAAGCGCGGCCGCAAAGACGGGGCGAGTCTCTCCAAAGTGAGCGGATCGCAGCGATATGGTTAATAAGAGAGACAATTAACTATTTTTTTTCTAAATCAGAAAAATATAATAATAATAATAATAAGTGTTTTTACAATCTTTACTTCTTATCTTTCTTGATAGGAAATATATATATATACACACACACACACACACACACACACACACACACACACACACACACACACACACACACACACACACACACACACACACACACACACACACACACACACACACACACACACACACACACACACACACACACACACCCCGGTACATCCAGGCAGCTGGTAATCCGTACATTTTTCTAGGTCACTAATAAGAATCTTAGGCTAAGAAAAAATCTGCTGCTCTTAAAAATTATTGGTGTGACGTGCTCACCAACGACACAACAGTTGTGCTGTGTGTGTGTGCTGTGTGAGGCTGTATGTGTGCTGTGTGTGTGTGCTGTGTGAGGCTGTATGTGTGCTGTGTGTGAGGCTCTGTGTGGCTGTGTGTGCTCTGAGTGGCTGTGTGAGGCTCTGTGTGGCTGTGTGTGCTCTCTGTGGCTGTGTGAGGCTGTGTGTGGCTGTGTGTGCGCTGTGTGTGGCTATGTGTGCGCTGTGTGTGCTGTGTGTTGCAGTGTGTGCAGCTGTGTGTGGCTGTGTGTGCTGTGTATATCTACACTAATAGCACTACTTAGCAGAGCTGTGCCAGTCACGTCCTTGTTGATCGGCAGAGCCATCCTTTTGGATTATATTAATTAGGGCAATGCTGACTCCTGCAGATCAGGGTGCAATATATCACTAATTCACTTAAATGTGCTTAAGGTGCCAGCGTTGCAGAAAAAGGCCAAGTCCCCTCTGCTGCATCTGTTTATCCCATTCTGCAGATGCCGGCGTAGAGACTGATAGCCAATAGTGCAGACATTGGCTATAACCAGGCCCATAAATATTACTGGGGCTCACGCACCAGCCTTCCCTTTAATCTGCTCACTGCCCGGGGCCACGTAACACCCCTACCATGCCCAAGCACCTCCTTTCTGGTGTGACCCTCCTCCTAAAGGGTTACTAGAAGATTGAAGTGTGTCGGGCCCCACCCTGTGTAGCCATGGTATCATGACATCATGGGGGAGTATATTAGAGGAAGGGAAGGTTCGAGAAGGTTAGGTTCCTGGAGGACAAGAGGAGTGGAGCCTCGGGGAGAGTAGATAGGTATGTTCTTAAAGTAATATAACTGGCAAAGCCCTGCTATCCCCCCTATGTTATTGTGTTGTAGATAAGGACAGTGCCCCTGTTAGTTAGGATCCCAGCAGAACGGCGGCGGGGACATTTGAGCGCCGGCAGTGAGTGGTCTCAGTGGCTGTTTGGTTTTGGCCAAACATCATAGACCGCTACGCACAACCTTCTCTTCTCTGTTATTATTCTGAGACTTTAAATGTAAACCTTCATATCTCCCCCTGTTCAGATATCTCTCTTCAGTCTATGAACATCTAAATCAGGGGCGGCCAACTCCAGTCCTCAAGGGCCACCAACAGGTCAGGTTTTCAGGAGAGCCCTGCTTCAGCATAGGTGGTGCAGTCAATGACTGAGCCACTGATCGACCCACCTGTGCTGAAGCAGGGTTATCCTGAAAACCTGAGCAACAGTTGGTGGCCCTTGAGGATTCTTTTTACCCCTAATCAATGCTGCCCCCTTCTTACCCATCCCATGTCTCCCAACATATATAATAGACTGTAAGCTCTTGTGACTAGAGCGTTCCTTGATTTACCCAAACCTCGAACTGGTCCCCTCCCCCAGTTCCCATTAACCACACCATACAAATTCTTGGGAGGATAAACTGGTCACCACTTTATTAAATCAAGTCCAACATATTAAACATAAAACATACATTAAAGGAACCCCATACCCAGCCAGCTGGCTCCGTCATTATACATCAGAGCAGAGGGATACCCTCAACTCATACCCATCCCCACTACTGGCCACCCAAGACACATGGTCCATAATTACACACACATGGAAGGACCCTACCATGCCGGCTGCCCCATCAATCCCAACAAAGAGGTCCAACACCTCACTTAAAGGAGCAAATATTCACCAAGGTCCCCCTCCACCCCCTGGGCTACCCTACTCCCGCCATACAATCCTCTTAAACTGCGACAATTATTTTCATCAACACTTCACCACTTCCCGGCTCCAACACAATCATCAAATTACAGGAGGTCGGGTGGGAACTTCTCCGATGGGGGGGGGAGGGGGGTCAGCAGGAAGACAGAGGTAAGAGTCCTACCAATGCCCCTTAAATAACCTCCCTGAGCCCCTGTGACCGGGTGAATTCACTATCCCAACACTATGCCAGGGAGACCTGTGTGTCCAGCAGTGATCTTGGAAAAGGCTGGGTTAATTAACCAGGTCCCGGCTACCTCGTTAAGGGGCCTCGTTAAGGGGCTTTAAGAACCCAGAGCGGTCACTGTCTGAATCAGGGAGACACACTGGTACCCTGGAGGGAGATAAGCCGGCAGCAAGGTGTGTTACCGTGGGACACTTACCCTTGTACTTTGTGTTTTTCTTGGACTTCAACCGTCCTTTCTGGGAATAGGGCAAAGCCCAGTTATGGACTGTTTAGCTGGGTTTCTTTTTTGCTGAATTAAGCTCTTTTTAAGTTCTATGTTTATGTGGCTGAATGAACATAACCCACATGTCCTTGCGTTGTCCTTGCGTTGTCCTTGCGTTGTCCTTGCGTTGTCCTTGCGTTGTCCTTGCGTTGTCCTTGCGTTGTCCTTGCGTGGAGCGGCTCAGTGAGTAAAGACACTGACTGGCACTGAGTGTGAAGCAGGGGAACCTGGTTCAATTCCCGGTGTCAGCTCCTTGTGACCTTGGGTAAGTCACTTTATCTCCCTGTGCCTCGGGCACCAAAAGCATAGATTGTAAGCTCCACGGGGCAGGGACTGTGCCTGCAAAAATGTAAAACCAGCAGCGCTATACATTAACAAACAATTATAACACCCCTCACCCTATTACCCTGACATCACAATCCCCCGGGTAGGTGCGCCTCTGCACTGTCATGTGACCCCTTCCCCCCCTGGCCCAGCGTCTCCTCATTATGCGTAGGTTTTATAGATATTGCTTTTATTCCTATATTTTAGATAAGTGAAAATCGAGCGACATTTTTTGTTATCTGCTACTTATAGAGAGCATGACAATATTCGGAGCTGTGAAATTGTAGGTTAATTGTAAATTCTAATAGCTGCATTGGCCCTGGAGAGGATCCGGTTTGACATACGCTGTGATACCTCCCGGCGGACGGAAGTTTCCGTTCTTCATAGATAACATGATAGTGCACAGAACTTTCCAAAAGTCATCAGTTTCTTCTTCCAGTGACCTGTGTGAGTTCTGTACACTATTATTTTACCTATAAAGAATTCTAATGCATGGCCACTAAAACTTATCCCGACCTACGTTTTTCGCGCGCCAGATATAAATCTTTAGGAATTGCAGAATATTTGGATTTTGCAGAAGCCCTAACAATGCGCGGCTTGTAATACCATGATTTATATTCCGCAGATAATGCCGGAGCAGTTTACAATAACCAGTTTTTTAGGTTGCTTAAAAAAAAAGCGATGGAAAAGCATAGCCGTGGAAAATCCCATAATGTGTTTATTCATTGAAAAACTCGCCGGAGAATAATGCATTCACAAATCCTACAAACAGCTAAAGAAGCATCAGGGTAATTTAGCAGCTAGATGAATATGTATGTGAAAAACACAGAAGGAAATCTTATTTAAATAAAACATGTTTGACAGCTTCTGATTGGCCATTTTCAGTGTTAAGTGGGAAACCAGGTTATGCTGTTGAGTTTAATCTTATTAAACACACATTATTTGTATTGTTCGGTTGTTGGTAGAAGTTTGTCATGCTTTGGACAAGATGGGGAAACAGATCTATATCCTCCCCAGCCTGTGTCTCCCACTGCTGGATGAAGTCTCCCCAGTGATCCCCCAGGTCCTGCGGTTACAGCCTCTTCTCCACACCGCTCCCACACATTCCCTCATCCCATCCTCTCCAGCCCTGCTGGATGAAGTCTCCCCAGTGATCTCCCAGGTCCTGCGGTTACAGCCTCTCTTCACCACGTCGCTCCCACACATTCCCTCACCCCATCCCCCCCAGCCCGTGTCTCCCCACTGCTGGATGAAGTCTCCCCAGTGATCCCCCAGGTCCTGCGGTTACAGCCTCTCTTCTCCACGTCGCTCCCACACATTCCCTTATCCCATCCTCTCCAGCCCGTGTCTCCCCACTGCTGGATGAAGCCTCCCCAGTGATCTCCCAGGTACTGTGGTTACAGCCTCTCTTCTCCACGTCTCTCCCACACATTCCCTCATCCCATCCTCTCCAGCCCGTGTCTCCCCACTGCTGGATGAAGTCTCCCCAGTGATCTCCCAGGTCCTGCGGTTACAGCCTCTCTTCTCCACGCCTCTCCCACACATTCCCTCATCCCATCCTCTCCAGCCCGTGTCTCCCCACTGCAGGATGAAGTCTCCCCAGTGATCTCCCAGGTCCTGCGGTTACAGCCTCTTCTCCACGTCACTCCCACACATTCCCTCATCCCATCCTCTCCAGCCCGTGTCTCCCCACTGCTGGATGAAGTCTCCCGAGTGATCTCCCAGGTACTGTGGTTACAGCCTCTCTTCTCCACGTCTCTCCCACACATTCCCTCATCCCATCCTCCCCTCTTATTTTTGGTTTTCGTCTTTTAGTTTTCCTTGATTGAGAACCATCTTTGTCCAACGATGGTCATTTCTTCATGAGACGCACGCACGCACGCACACACACACAGGCACACACAAGCACAGACAGGCACACAGACACACATAGACACACAGACACACAGAGACACACAGATACAGACACACACACAGGCACACACAAGCACAGACAGGCACACAGACACATACACAGAGACACACAGCTATCTGTTGTTTTGTTTTCCGCGGAACACATTATCCGACGTCAGAATGGATTATCCGACTCTTGCCGCCAATTAACATGGGATTCGCAAATCCGCCGCAGTTTGGATAACCGAGGTCCGCCTGTGTATATAGGTATACAGATGTAGCCAGGGTTATTGCTCCCGCTGGCGAGTTCTGATGGGATATTGGGACATTCTGTGTTATCCCTGCCACTGAATCCTATGGAAACGCTGCGATATTCGGCGTTATCAGTGGGTAAAATAAAACTGCCGACATCTGTATAAACATATACACATATGTATAGTGGTTAAAGCGTTGCTAGTGGGTACCACAGCTCTTTTATTTCCCATCCTGGAGTAGAGGTTCTACTTCTATTTATTCTACCAACTCTTGTGGGTCCCGCGGTCCAATAGGACGCCAGACACTAATTGTTTACAGATTCCTATTGGACGACCATTTAAATACCAGCAACTAAATAGGTACGTGTCTTGGGATAAAGATAGCGCAGCTCAGCCTCGGAGAACGCTCCCATTCCAATGCTTTAAGAAGTATATTGATTTTGTGTGGGATTACTGCTTTAAAGTCTCTCCGATGTTAAACTGGGACAAAACCAGTACATAAAGAAAACAACACTTGGTTTATAACGGCAAAGTGTGTCATTGGTTTTTTTTACTCTTCGATAAACCTGGCGGCATTTTCTCCCCCGTTTTGCAGCCGGGAGACTTGGAGAAACAGAATCCTGATCAGAGGTTAAACTATTACAGTTTTCGAACATGCGAGTCGTCAAAACCCGAACCTTTTAATGCCTCTCCTGAGCAAATTCAATGTGAGATTCAATTCTACGACATGACAATTAACGCAGTAACTCGATAAGGTAGAAAAATATATTTAATCAGCACCTAATGAATTACACAATGACAAAATAAAACAAGCCTGACATTTTCCTGCCTTGGGAAATTTCCCATAATTGTCATTATGTAATCCATTAAGTGTTGATTAAATATATTTTTCCTCTCAACGAGGCTGTTATGGGAATTATCATGTCATGTAAAACAAGTGTTTATCCCATTGAGCAGAGTGATTACCGTGTTTAACGTTCGTTGGGTTTATGTATGTATAGCTTTCTTTCTAAAGCAAACACAAAAAAGGATTCGGGATGCACATTGATACCCTGACAACCAAGACCTATGCCAAACTAGGGGTACTTTACAGGAACAAATCCTCCCTAAGTCTCCTGGTCAGAAAGCGTATCGCACAGCAGATGCTAATGCCAATTATTGACTATGGAGACATAGTATATGGCACGGCACCTCAAACCCACCTTAGCAAACTTGACACCCTCTACAATTCAATTTGTCGTTTTGTTCTCCAATGCAACTACAACACACATCACTGCGAAATGCTCAAAGAACTAGATTGGTCAACACTAGAGTCTAGGCGCAAAGTTCACCTTTCCTGTCTTGCCTTTAAATTCTTTATGGGCAAGCTACCCAGCTACCTGAACAAGCTCCTCAACCCTACCACGTGCAGCACTTATCATCTGAGATCTGACTCCAAAAGACTGTTCATGGTCCCAAGGTTCAACAAAGTATCCGGACGTTCCTCCTTCTATTACCGTGCACCCCAAAACTGGAACAACCTACCGGAGACTCTCACATCCACCACCAGTTTAAGTTCTTTCAAATCTAAGGCTGTCTCACATTTTAACCTGGTCTGTAACTGTTTCATACTGTGCATGCAATGTCTATACATTATATATGTATACCGTGATCATTATGTAACTGTATTTGTAAACATGTATTATTTGTCTTAACTCTGTGCCCAGGACATACTTGAAAACGAGAGGTAACTCTCAATGTATTACTTCCTGGTAAAATATTTTATAAATAAATAAATAAAATAATAACCTTACTTTTATCTGTATTAAACCTCATCTGCCATTTACCTGCCCACGTTTCCAGTCTCTCCAAGTCCTTCTGAAGAGAAATTACATCCTGCTCTGATTCTATTACCTTACACAATTTAGTATCATCAGCAAAGATGGAGACTTTGCTCTCGATCCCAACCTCAAGGTCATTAATAAACAAGTTAAAAAGCAGGGGTCCCAGTACCGATCCCTGAGGTACTCCACTCACGACTTTAGCCCAACCTGAAAAAGTTCCATTTATGACAACCCTCTGTTGTCTGTCCTTTTAACCAGTTTTCAATCCAGGTGCATATATTATTACTGAGTCCAATTTTCTTTATTTTGTACACCAACCTCGTGTGAAACGTATCAAAAGCCTTTGCAAAATCTAAGTTTTCAGCGATGTTTCCTCCCGATACTGTTCCCTGCCCCGTGGGACCCAGTCTCACCCGGAAAAAAGGGATACGCCAACATGCCGATCCTTGTGGCATTGCGGGGATTTCAGAAGAACACCCAGTCTGTCTCAAACTACAATGCACGCCCAGAACCGCACTATGTAAGGAAAAGAGACAGAGTGCAGTGTGGAGAGGGCGCCTACTTGTCTCTCACAGGTAAATGAGGCTATTTAGATACTTTTGCAAACTGTTTGCATTAAGCTCTCCCTACAAAGTACACGGCCCTTTAACGGGTGTAAAAGTCCCATTTATTCATCTTCCTAATTTGCTTTTTTAGCCGCACACGGTTCATTGCGATATTGACCGGTCTGAAACCAGAGCGCGATCGATAGAACCTTCCAGAAATCTCCGCAACTGACAGAGCAGCAATTAGCTTAACTAGGTGGAAGTATTGTTAACACGTTTAATTAATTAACAACAACCCTTCAAGTCTTTGTTTTATCCCCTTTGCTGGTAGAGGGGCTTGCAACGTATTTCTCCACAATTGGTTACTGGCCCCTCAAGCATCAAAAGGTTTTTTTTTAAAGTAACCGCCCCCCGCCCCATGTATAGGAAGCTGGGGGTACCCAGAACTGAACCACACAACCTGATCTCGAGAACGGCCCCTTTAAATACTACAAGGAAGCTGCATGACAGGAAGGACATGGGGAGAGTGGGGGTCCATGGGTGGTATTATAAAACGTATGAGCAGGGCATCTCAATATGGGCAGTTTGATAGAGAGGTGGGAAACAGGTGGGGGGTGGCAGGGACAGCAGGGGGAGGGGCATGTGACAAGGAAGGAGGGTTGGGATATGAGAGAGGGAGGAGAGGGTGATATGCAAGAGAAAAGAGGGAGAGGGTGATATGAGAATGTAGGGATAGGGACATGCATGCATACATACATACATGCATACATACATACATATATACATACATACATTCACACACACATACGTAGTGAGATATGGAGGGATAGTGAGATATGAGAATGTAGGGATAGGGACATACATACATGCATACATACATACATTCATACATACATACATACATACATACATACATACATACATACATACATACATACATTCACACACACATACGTAGGGAGAATGGAAGGATAGGGAGATATGGAGGGATAGGGAGATATGAGCGGATGGGTGGAGGAGGTATGTGATATGAACTTTAAATATATTAAGGGTATCAACACGGTACACAGTAGGTGGGAATATGGGCAGTTTAGGTGGGAATATGGGCAGTTTAGGTGGGCTAAGCAGTTTTATTATAAGCCATCACCCCATTACATGCTACAGGGGTTTTCAAGGCATTGCTCTGAAAGACTGGGCTCTATAGAAGCTGCTGTATGTGACTGATTCCTCACCAAGTAATGCGCAGTGTGCGTGTGAGAACGCAGACGCTTACCGGGACTCCCTGGTGATGAAATCCCTTTAATGAAAGTACTCCGTCACTGAAAGAGGAGTTAGAGACTCCCAAAAGAGGTGTCAAATATAGGAATTCAATAATGTTTGACGATGAGATAAACCCAAGTGTTTAGCTTGCATACAGGTTTATGTACAGGACTCTCCACTGCAGAAATAGTGGCAAATTGGCACAAAAAGTCTCAGCAAAAAGGGTATTTTAAAAATGCTTTTTAAAAAAAAAAGAAAAGCTATTCTCTTTTTTTTAAAAATGTTCTTACATAGGATAGAAGCAGGGGGTCCCCAGAGCTGAACCCCAGTAATTTCAGCTCTGGGGGCAGCCCTTGGGCTGAATAGTTTTTTTGAAAGCTCATTGTATTGTCCCCGTATATATTTGTATATAGTTATCATATCCCCTCTTAGGCCGCGCTTATAGTGACGGCGACGTTGCCCGAAAACAAATACATTGCCGCCGCCGCTTGTGTTTATAGTGCACGCGACGGCGACAAGCGACGGAGCGACGCCGCCGTCGCGAAAATCTGAAGCCGGCAAAATTTGATTTTTCAAGGGCCGTCGCGTCACGTGACGGCCCTTGAACAAATCAAATTGCCGGAATCCCGCGACCCGGCCGCCCGGCGAAACATAACTTTTGCCGGTGGCGACGGGTGACGTCACCCGCCGTGTCGCCGTCGCCAAGCGCGGCACTATAGGCATGGCCTTCTAATGTAAACAAATGTAATTTAGCTAGCCTCTCCTACGTTTGATTGTCCATCCCCTTTATTAATTCGGTGGCTCTTCTCTGCACTTTTTCTAGTTCCACGGATATATCAATTATGTATAAAATAAGTATCACAGGTATGTAATCTCTTCCCCTTTTGGGTTCTGTACCCCTTGTTGTAAAACTTAAAATATGAGTTGTAAAAGAATATTTATGAGCTAATACACCGGTGCAGTGTTTTTAATCCGGCTTACAGGACCAAGATTGAATCCAGTGAACCAATCACTGATGTGTGTTGGCTTCGGTAATAAGTGGGGCTGCATTCAAGGACAGTTAGATAAGAGCTAGGAAAACACGTCTGGAATAATAACTGGCTCAGCGACAGCAGCTCATCTACTTCTTTAACTATTGAGCAAAATGCCATGAAGGAGACCCTAATCGAAGACCCAATAGATGTGATAAGGCAACGTGAGTGATTTATGGTTTAAGGCAAAAAAGTGCCAAGTGAGCGCATTGGGAAGGCAAGTTCTTATCGTTTAAACTATAAGGCACGGGCTGAAATTAAAGCAGGAGAACATCCGTCAAATCATTGTATAGAAAAAGACATTGGATCAACAAGGGAAGCTGAGGGCGTTTATTTTCTCTGAATTTTATTGATTATCCAATATAGTTTGACTGTGAATATTATTTTGTAATATGGCTTAGACCTGGACAAGATTTGAATCCCATTCACTGGCATAGAGCTTACCTCTTCTTTCAACATTGGGAAGACATCTTCACAGCTTACAGTATTGGAAAGGGGACTTACTGACTCTCTGGTCCCCATTGCAATAACCCCCCCTGTGTACACATTGGGGGTAGGGCCGCTTACTGGGAGGGAGAACTGGCATTTGATGTCCAGCAACGTTGGTGGAGTGGGCCTGGTGTCCGGGCACCTTGGTGGAGGGGACCCCAGTGGGCCTGGTGTCCGGGCACGTTGGTGGAGGGGACCCCAGTGTGGCCTGGTGTTCGGGCACCTTGGTGGAGGGGGACCCCAGTGGGCCTGGTGTCCGGGCACCTTGGTGGAGGGGACCCCAGTGGGCCTGGTGTCCGGGCACGTTGGTGGAGGGGACCCCAGTGGGCCTGGTGTTCGGGCACCTTGGTGGAGGGGACCCCAGTGGGCCTGGTGTCCGGGCACCTTGGTGGAGGGGACCCCAGTGGGCCTGGTGTTCGGGGCACCTTGGTGGAGGGGACCCCAGTGGGCCTGGTGTCCGGGCACGTTGGTGGAGGGGACCCCAGTGGGCCTGGTGTCCGGGCACGTTGGTGGAGGGGACCCCAGTGGGCCTGGTGTCTGGGCACGTTGATGGAGGGGACCCCAGTGGGCCTGGTGTCCGGGCACGTTGATGGAGGGGACCCCAGTGGGCCTGGTGTCCGGGCACCGTGGTGGAGGGGACCCCAGTGGGCCTGGTGTCCGGGCACGTTGGTGGAGGGGACCCCAGTGGGCCTGGTGTTCGGGCACCGTGGTGGAGGGGACCCCAGTGGGCCTGGTGTCCAGGCACGTTGGTGGAGGGGACCCCAGTGGGCCTGGTGTCCGGGCACGTTGATGGAGGGGACCCCAGTGGGCCTGGTGTCCGGGCACCGTGGTGGAGGGGACCCCAGTGGGCCTGGTGTCCAGGCACGTTGGTGGAGGGGACCCCAGTGGGCCTGGTGTTCAGGCACCTTGGTGGAGGGGACCCCAGTGGGCCTGGTGTCCAGGCACATTGGTGGAGGGGACCCCAGTGGGCCTGGTGTCCGGGCACGTTGGTGGAGGGGACCCCAGTGGGCATGGTGTCCAGGCACGTTGGTGGAGGGGACCCCAGTGGGCCTGGTGTTCAGGCACCTTGGTGGAGGGGACCCCAGTGGGCATGGTGTCCAGGCACCTTGGTGGAGGGGACCCCAGTGGGCCTGGTGTCCGGGCACCTTGGTGGAGGGGACCCCAGTGGGCCTGGTGTCCGGGCACGTTGGGGGAGGGGACCCCAGTGGGCCTGGTGTCCGGGCACATTGGGGGAGGGGACCCCAGTGGGCCTGGTGTCCGGGCACGTTGGTGGAGGGGACCCCAGTGGGCATGGTGTCCAGGCACGTTGGTGGAGGGGACCCCAGTGGGCCTGGTGTCCGGGCACCTTGGTGGAGGGGACCCCAGTGGGCCTGGTGTCCGGGCACCGTGGTGGAGGGGACCCCAGTGGGCCTGGTGTCCAGGCACGTTGGTGGAGGGGACCCCAGTGGGCATGGTGTCCAGGCACGTTGGTGGAGGGGACCCCAGTGGGCCTGGTGTCCGGGCATGTTGGGGGAGGGGACCCCAGTGGGCCTGGTGTCCGGGCACGTTGGGGGAGGGGACCCCAGTGGGCCTGGTGTCCGGGCACCTTGGTGGAGGGGACCCCAGTGGGCCTGGTGTCCGGGCACGTTGGGGGAGGGGACCCCAGTGGGCCTGGTGTCCAGGCACGTTGGGGGAGGGGACCCCAGTGGGCCTGGTGTCCGGGCACGTTGGTGGAGGGGACCCCAGTGGGCATGGTGTCCAGGCACGTTGGTGGAGGGGACCCCAGTGGGCCTGGTGTCCGGGCACCTTGGTGGAGGGGACCCCAGTGGGCCTGGTGTCCGGGCACCTTGGTGGAGGGGACCCCAGTGGGCCTGGTGTCCAGGCACGTTGGTGGAGGGGACCCCAGTGGGCCTGGTGTTCAGGCACCTTGGTGGAGGGGACCCCAGTGGGCATGGTGTCCAGGCACCTTGGTGGAGGGGACCCCAGTGGGCATGGTGTCCGGGCACGTTGGGGGAGGGGACCCCAGTGGGCCTGGTGTCCGGGCACCTTGGTGGAGGGGACCCCAGTGGGCCTGGTGTCCGGGCACGTTGGGGGAGGGGACCCCAGTGGGCCTGGTGTCCGGGCACGTTGGGGGAGGGGACCCCAGTGGGCCTGGTGTCCGGGCACGTTGGTGGAGGGGACCCCAGTGGGCATGGTGTCCAGGCACGTTGGTGGAGGGGACCCCAGTGGGCCTGGTGTCCGGGCACCTTGGTGGAGGGGACCCCAGTGGGCCTGGTGTCCGGGCACCTTGGTGGAGGGGACCCCAGTGGGCCTGGTTTCCGGGCACGTTGGTGGAGGGGACCCCAGTGGGCATGGTGTCCAGGCACGTTGGTGGAGGGGACCCCAGTGGGCCTGGTGTTCAGGCACCTTGGTGGAGGGGACCCCAGTGGGCATGGTGTCCAGGCACCTTGGTGGAGGGGACCCCAGTGGGCATGGTGTCCGGGCACGTTGGGGGAGGGGACCCCAGTGGGCCTGGTGTCCGGGCACCTTGGTGGAGGGGACCCCAGTGGGCCTGGTGTCCGGGCACGTTGGGGGAGGGGACCCCAGTGGGCCTGGTGTCCGGGCACGTTGGGGGAGGGGACCCCAGTGGGCCTGGTGTCCGGGCATGTTGGTGGAGGGGACCCCAGTGGGCCTGGTGTCCGGGCACCTTGGTGGAGGGGACCCCAGTGGGCCTGGTGTCCGGGCACGTTGATGGAGGGGACCCCAGTGGGCCTGGTGTCCGGGCACGTTGGTGGAGGGGACCCCAGTGGGCCTGGTGTCCGGGCACCGTGGTGGAGGGGACCCCAGTGGGCCTGGTGTCCAGGCACGTTGGTGGAGGGGACCCCAGTGGGCCTGGTGTCCGGGCACGTTGATGGAGGGGACCCCAGTGGGCCTGGTGTCCGGGCACGTTGGTGGAGGGGACCCCAGTGGGCCTGGTGTCCAGGCACGTTGGTGGAGGGGACCCCAGTGGGCCTGGTGTCCGGGCACGTTGGTGGAGGGGACCCCAGTGGGCATGGTGTCCAGGCACGTTGGTGGAGGGGACCCCAGTGGGCCTGGTGTTCAGGCACCTTGGTGGAGGGGACCCCAGTGGGCCTGGTGTCCGGGCACGTTGGTGGAGGGGACCCCAGTGGGCCTGGTGTTCAGGCACCTTGGTGGAGGGGACCCCAGTGGGCCTGGTGTCCGGGCACGTTGGGGGAGGGGACCCCAGTGGGCATGGTGTCCAGGCACGTTGGTGGAGGGGACCCCAGTGGGCATGGTGTCCGGGCACCTTGGTGGAGGGGACCCCAGTGGGCCTGGTGTCCAGGCACCTTGGTGGAGGGGACCCCAGTGGGCCTGGTGTCCGGGCACGTTGGGGGAGGGGACCCCAGTGGCCTGGTGTCCAGGCACCTTGGTGGAGGGGACCCCAGTGGGCCTGGTGTCCAGGCACCTTGGTGGAGGGGACCCCAGTGGGCATGGTGTCCAGGCACCTTGGTGGAGGGGACCCCAGTGGGCATGGTGTCCGGGCACCTTGGTGGAGGGGACCCCAGTGGGCATGGTGTCCAGGCACCTTGGTGGAGGGGACCCCAGTGGGCATGGTGTCCGGGCACGTTGGGGGAGGGGACCCCAGTGGGCCTGGTGTCCGGGCACGTTGGTGGAGGGGACCCCAGTGGGCCTGGTGTCCGGGCACCTTGGTGGAGGGGACCCCAGTGGGCCTGGTGTCCGGGCACCTTGGTGGAGGGGACCCCAGTGGGCCTGGTGTCCGGGCACCTTGGTGGAGGGGACCCCAGTGGGCCTGGTGTCCGGGCACGTTGGGGGAGGGGACCCCAGTGGGCCTGGTGTCCAGGCACGTTGGTGGAGGGGACCCCAGTGGGCATGGTGTCCAGGCACGTTGGTGGAGGGGACCCCAGTGGGCCTGGTGTCCGGGCACCTTGGTGGAGGGGACCCCAGTGGGCCTGGTGTCCGGGCACCTTGGTGGAGGGGACCCCAGTGGGCCTGGTGTCCGGGCACGTTGGGGGAGGGGACCCCAGTGGGCCTGGTGTCCGGGCACGTTGGTGGAGGGGACCCCAGTGGGCCTGGTGTCCGGGCACCTTGGTGGAGGGGACCCCAGTGGGCCTGGTGTCCGGGCACCTTGGTGGAGGGGACCCCAGTGGGCCTGGTGTCCGGGCACCTTGGTGGAGGGGACCCCAGTGGGCCTGGTGTCCGGGCACGTTGGGGGAGGGGACCCCAGTGGGCCTGGTGTCCAGGCACGTTGGTGGAGGGGACCCCAGTGGGCATGGTGTCCGGGCACCTTGGTGGAGGGGACCCCAGTGGGCCTGGTGTCCGGGCACCTTGGTGGAGGGGACCCCAGTGGGCCTGGTGTCCGGGCACCTTGGTGGAGGGGACCCCAGTGGGCCTGGTGTCCGGGCACGTTGGGGGAGGGGACCCCAGTGGGCCTGGTGTCCAGGCACGTTGGTGGAGGGGACCCCAGTGGGCATGGTGTCCGGGCACCTTGGTGGAGGGGACCCCAGTGGGCCTGGTGTCCGGGCACCTTGGTGGAGGGGACCCCAGTGGGCCTGGTGTCCGGGCACGTTGGGGGAGGGGACCCCAGTGGGCCTGGTGTCCGGGCACCTTGGTGGAGGGGACCCCAGTGGGCCTGGTGTCCGGGCACCTTGGTGGAGGGGACCCCAGTGGGCCTGGTGTCCGGGCACGTTGGGGGAGGGGACCCCAGTGGGCCTGGTGTCCGGGCACCTTGGTGGAGGGGACCCCAGTGGGCCCAGTTGCATTTTCAGGGTTGCGTTCCTGCTCCAATATGCAGATATAACTCCGTCTTCACTCCTCCCACGCTTTATAAATCCCTCACCTCGCCGCAGGCAGGCGCAGGTATATATCAGGCCGGACGCAGGTATATATCAGGCCGGACGCAGGTATATATCAGGCCGGACGCAGGTATATATCAGGCCGGACGCAGGTATATATCAGGCCGGACGCAGGTATATATCAGGCCGGACGCAGGTATATATCAGGCCGGACGCAGGTATATATCAGGCCGGACGCAGGTATATATCAGGCCGGACGCAGGTATATATCAGGCCGGACGCAGGTATATATCAGGCCGGACGCAGGTATATATCAGGCCGGACGCAGGTATATATCAGGCCGGACGCAGGTATATATCAGGCCGGACGCAGGTATATATCAGGCCTGACGCAGGTATATATCAGGCCGGACGCAGGTATATATCAGGCCGGACGCAGGTATATATCAGGCAGGACGCAGGTATATATCAGGCCGGACGCAGGTATATATCAGGCCGGACGCAGGTATATATCAGGCCGGACGCAGGTATATATCAGGCCGGACGCAGGTATATATCAGGCCGGACGCAGGTATATATCAGGCCGGACGCAGGTATATATCAGGCCGGACGCAGGTATATATCAGGCCTGACGCAGGTATATATCAGGCCGGACGCAGGTATATATCAGGCCGGACGCAGGTATATATCAGGCCGGACGCAGGTATATATCAGGCCGGACGCAGGTATATATCAGGCCGGACGCAGGCATATATCAGGCCGGACGCAGGTATATATCAGGCCGGACGCAGGTATATATCAGGCCGGACGCAGGTATATATCAGGCCGGACGCAGGTATATATCAGGCCGGACGCAGGTATATATCAGGCCGGACGCAGGTATATATCAGGCCGGACGCAGGTATATATCAGGCCGGACGCAGGTATATATCAGGCCGGACGCAGGTATATATCAGGCCGGACGCAGGTATATATCAGGCCGGACGCAGGTATATATCAGGCCGGACGCAGGTATATATCAGGCCGGACGCAGGTATATATCAGGCCGGACGCAGGTATATATCAGGCCGGACGCAGGTATATATCAGGCCGGACGCAGGTATATATCAGGCCGGACGCAGGTATATATCAGGCCGGACGCAGGTATATATCAGGCCGGACGCAGGTATATATCAGGCCGGACGCAGGTATATATCAGGCCGGACGCAGGTATATATCAGGCCGGACGCAGGTATATATCAGGCCGGACGCAGGTATATATCAGGCCGGACGCAGGTATATATCAGGCCGGACGCAGGTATATATCAGGCCGGACGCAGGTATATATCAGGCCGGACGCAGGTATATATCAGGCCGGACGCAGGTATATACCAGGCCGGACGCAGGTATATATCAGGCCGGACGCAGGTATATATCAGGCCGGACGCAGGTATATATCAGGCCGGACGCAGGTATATATCAGGCCGGACGCAGGTATATATCAGGCCGGACGCAGGTATATATCAGGCCGGACGCAGGTATATATCAGGCCGGACGCAGGTATATATCAGGCCGGACGCAGGTATATATCAGGCCGGACGCAGGTATATATCAGGCCTGACGCAGGTATATATCAGGCCGGACGCAGGTATATATCAGGCCGGACGCAGGTATATATCAGGCCGGACGCAGGTATATATCAGGCCGGACGCAGGTATATATCAGGCCGGACGCAGGCATATATCAGGCCGGACGCAGGTATATATCAGGCCGGACGCAGGTATATATCAGGCCGGACGCAGGTATATATCAGGCCGGACGCAGGTATATATCAGGCCGGACGCAGGTATATATCAGGCCGGACGCAGGTATATATCAGGCCGGACGCAGGTATATATCAGGCCGGACGCAGGTATATATCAGGCCGGACGCAGGTATATATCAGGCCGGACGCAGGTATATATCAGGCCGGACGCAGGTATATATCAGGCCGGACGCAGGTATATATCAGGCCGGACGCAGGTATATATCAGGCCGGACGCAGGTATATATCAGGCCGGACGCAGGTATATATCAGGCCGGACGCAGGTATATATCAGGCCGGACGCAGGTATATATCAGGCCGGACGCAGGTATATATCAGGCCGGACGCAGGTATATATCAGGCCGGACGCAGGTATATATCAGGCCGGACGCAGGTATATATCAGGCCGGACGCAGGTATATATCAGGCCGGACGCAGGTATATATCAGGCCGGACGCAGGTATATATCAGGCCGGACGCAGGTATATATCAGGCCGGACGCAGGTATATATCAGGCCGGACGCAGGTATATATCAGGCCGGACGCAGGTATATATCAGGCCGGACGCAGGTATATATCAGGCCGGACGCAGGTATATATCAGGCCGGACGCAGGTATATATCAGGCCGGACGCAGGTATATATCAGGCCGGACGCAGGTATATATCAGGCCGGACGCAGGTATATACCAGGCCGGACGCAGGTATATATCAGGCCGGACGCAGGTATATATCAGGCCGGACGCAGGTATATATCAGGCCGGACGCAGGTATATATCAGGCCGGACGCAGGTATATATCAGGCCGGACGCAGGTATATATCAGGCCGGACGCAGGTATATATCAGGCCGGACGCAGGTATATATCAGGCCGGACGCAGGTATATACCAGGCCGGACGCAGGTATATACCAGGCCGGACGCAGGTATATATCAGGCCGGACGCAGGTATATATCAGGCCGGACGCAGGTATATATCAGGCCGGACGCAGGTATATATCAGGCCGGACGCAGGTATATATCAGGCCGGACGCAGGTATATATCAGGCCGGACGCAGGTATATATCAGGCCGGACGCAGGTATATATCAGGCCGGACGCAGGTATATATCAGGCCGGACGCAGGTATATATCAGGCCGGACGCAGGTATATATCAGGCCGGACGCAGGTATATATCAGGCCGGACGCAGGTATATATCAGGCCGGACGCAGGTATATATCAGGCCGGACGCAGGTATATATCAGTTTGAGTTGTGACAAAATAACAACATTTTGCTTTTGATACAGAGCCCATGGGTTTTTTTCTTCTTCGTTACAAAGATTCCTTCGTTACGCGTCCTCCTATGTATCAGAACATCTAATCTTCTGTAAATAGGGGTTTCCTGGAGGAAAACCACTTGTCAGTTTACAGTAGGCTGCTTAGTTTCGCTATCCAAAGAGCCATTAAAGAGTGATGTAGGCTCTTAATCTTCTTAAATCTAGTCTCCTTTCTATTAAAAACAAACAAACAGAATATTCTCTAATCTTTAGCGGTGTGGATTGGCTGTAAAAATCACATTGATTTGGCATTAAGTGGAGCTTTCTGTAAACGATACCGGTAAATCACCCGGCTTAATGCCATGTCCCTTCTCGTTATGAAATCCAGAGGATCTATCATGAGTGTTAACCAATACTGTGCTGCAGGGCACTCAACTCCAGTCCTCGAGCCCCCCCCCCCCCAACAGGTCAGGTTTTCAGAATATCCCTGCTTCAGCATAGGTGGCTCAGTCTTTGACTGAGCCTCTGATTGAGCCACCTGTGCTGAAGCTGGGATATCCAGACCACCTGGCCTGTTGGGGGGGGGCTGGAGTTGAGCGCCCTGCAGCACTGTACCTCTTCCTAAACTCCCCCCCCCCCCCCCCCATGGATGTTTAAGCGACAGGCATACTTTAAAAAAACTAATTAACTTCTATAAACAACACATTAATGAAATTGGCTTATATAAAATGTTGCCAAAAATAAATACGTTTTATTTCCCTATGTAACTACTGTATATAATTGTAAACTATAAAATCTTAATTGCTACCCAAGAAGATACAAGAGGGATGGCACGGACTGATGACAACCTACAAACACAAACCATCATTCCCCCTACCCCCCCTCACCCCCCTCACCCCCCTCACCCCCTCACCCCCTCTCACCCCCCTTCTTCCCGCCTCCTACTTCCCTGGAACTCTACCCTTAATATGGACCTTCTTACAATATTATGGGTAAGAGAGAGAGCTGAACTACCTAATCATTTTGTTTGTCTATGCACACATGCAACAAATATATATATAATAATATAAACATTCACCTAAATGTAACCCAATACATACACATTTCCGGCCATTAGCTAACTTTGGCCCTTAGTGGGACTGCATCTGTGGACTCCTCACTGGGTTTGGGATTCTGGAACCGCTGCTTCCCGAGCTCTGAAGAGTTTTGTCCACCAGGCTCAGTGGTCACAAGATGGGTCAACCCAAAGCCACACTGTCATCGGATGTTGACTTTCTATTGGTTGCCCCATGCTGTATTTAAAAAAAAAAGAAACTAGGAAACAATGTGAATTCTCGGAGGTCGGACCACAGGTCAACTCCACGAAACTCCTCGGGTCAAGCAAGGTTAAAAAATATCACTTTGTGCGCGATTGCTGCTTTGATTTGCTTTGCGATGTGCGCCAGGCCCCTCTGGGACTGAAAAGGTGAATACAAAGCTAGTTATTGGTACTTTTTGACACATCATTTAGTTTATGTATCAGAGTAACATGGGATCAATAACCACTCTTCTCTCTAAATGAGCCCAGACCTGCCTCTCTTTCACTGCCCTACACCTCTTCACAAGCATTGATGTGTCCTAATCCCAGTGATAGGACTTTATTATCCTCTGCAGAGCTGTATCTATAGAGAGGATAAAAAAAACCCCAACCTCATAAAACCCATAAAACATGTAAGGTAGGGAGGAGAATGTCCTATCTGTTATAAGATGATTGGACTTCTATTCAGTCTGCGGTGAGGCTGCTTCTGTATGTTGGGGAATCACCTTCATTCAAATAAAAGAATGCAACAGGGTCCCGGACCAACAGATTAAATAAGGTATAATCAGATGCACACCGTAATAATGAATCAATAATAATAATAACAATACACAGAATGTACTGTATGTAGAATTTAATTACAGAGCTCTGCAGTCTACGCAGCGCTTTGCAAAAATGACAATGCAAGGTTCAAACCATGGCAATAAACGCGACAGGCAAAGGTAGGCTCCGAAGAGATTACGATCTAAGTGACAGCCTCAGAAGGGACGCATGTCCACGTGACCTCTTCACATTACGTATAGATTAAGAATTCCTGCAGTAGTCTTCGTTCCATAAACTCAATCAGGATTATACTGTTGGCCTAGATGTACAATAAAAGGTATCTCAAACGCTGTATTAAACATTAGATATTGTACAGAAGGTGTTTGATGGCTGAGGGCTTTCAGTTTGACGCAGAATTAATATGTATGTTGATGGACTGAACGTTTAATAGAACGGATGCAGTTTGACAGGACAGGGAAGGTGTGAAAGTGTGGTCACGGCGTGGGTGATACATACAAGTTCTTGAGTTCGGTTCCATCCTGGACCACTTACCACTTACTGTATATTCCAGAGATAATGAATATTCAATGTAGCCACACAAAGCCGAGCGATGATGTTGATCCTTTTGATAGGTGATCCAGTGGTGTACTCCTGTCGCTCAAAAAAAGACCAATATCTCAGGAACATGGGGAAGGGGAGTTGCCAGATATCTGGGGCCCACGGCCCACGTAGGATAAACCCCAACCCCCAATTAAACAGAGATTCACCACTTTAAATGATCTATTCATATTTATTTGGAGGGGGATTACTGCTTCAGTCCCATTCAATAACAGTGTTTAGTACCATCCAGATCATTGTTGGATCTCTGAGTAATGACCCTTCCCTTCCAGGAATCGAGCTGATTGCCAATAACCCTGCTCACTTATATATGAGAACAGATTTATGGGGGACAGAAGGGGATGCAAACACAGGACCGTGAAGCCTGGCTCGAGTCCTCGCAGAACAGCACTAACGAAGCCTTCCATGTCTTAGTCAGCGGATGTACGCCACACAGAGTTGGAAGATACTTCAAATAACTTGGCAGAGCCGACGCGCAGGGTGTTCCGAAGTTATTCCCTTTTTGATACGAAGTCGCACTAATATCATTTTCTGTTTAATAATGTACATGTGCTAAGGTTTTGCTAGTCTTCACTTCCCTGCCCACTGTTCCATGAACCCCCGATGAGTCCCACTGATTTGGAAGGAAAAGGTGTACTGTGCGACACCTTTTTTTTGGACCAACAGGTAGTTGATAAGTTAGGTAATAAGTTACAGGCGACAAGTGAACCTCTCATGGTTCTTCATCAGATACTTTAGGGATTTGGTGTTGGTCCCACGTGTTTTTTTTTTAGCATCTCACAGACTTCAATGGGGTGTTTGGCAGATGAACCTGTTATTTGTGCCACGTTCATTCGACCTCCAGCAACAAATCACAGAAGTCACCGAAGCAAGTAAAAAGGTGAGCATCCATATGGATCTCCGCAAGATCACAGCTACCAATGTTGCTGCAACCCAAACCGCACTCGAATGTGCATACAATGGCAACATTGACCTTGATATGCTATTGCTAGAAGTTATTTCCTTGCAAGACTAGTGTTGGCCTCATGGTGTCCCAATGGTCACATTGCGGTCTTGATGATAAACCTTGTGTAGTTCAGTGGAACGCATTCATGTTCCAGAGAGACGGTTACGCTTATCGTATCATATTTATGTTCAACAAAGGTGTCAACTCAACAAAGCCAGAAATAAATAGGATAGAGCTAGAAGTTGAAAACTACAACTACCTCGGCCAGTAAGTATCAGCGGGTGGGAACCTTTTGAATGAAATCAATAGGAGGATGAAGATGGGACGGAGCATTTTGAAGAAACAAGACATTTATTTCAAGGGAATCTTCCACGGTGCCTCGAGGAAAGTGTTCGACCCGTGTATCCTGCCCGTGCTCCCGTATGGATGTGACCCGTGTAACCTGCCCGTGCTCCCGTATGGATGTGACCCGTGTATCCTGCCTGTGCTCCCGTATGGATGTGACCCGTGTATCCTGCCCGTGCTCCCGTATGGATGTGACCCGTGTATCCTGCCCGTGCTCCCGTATGGATGTGACCCGTGTATCCTGCCCGCGCTCACGTATGGATGTGACCCGTGTATCCTGCCCGTGCTCCCGTATGGATGTGACCCGTGTATCCTGCCCGTGCTCCCGTATGGATGTGACCCGTGTATCCTGCCCGTGCTCCCGTATGGATGTGACCCATGTATCCTGCCCGTGCTCCCGTATGGATGTGACCCATGTATCCTGCCCGTGCTCCTGTACGGATGTGACCCGTTTATCCTGCCCGTGCTCCAGAATGGATGTGACCCGTGTATCCTGCCCGTGCTCCCTTATGGATGTGACCCGTGTATCCTGCCCATGCTCCCGTATGGATGTGACCCGTGTATCCTGCCCGTGCTCCCGTATAGATGTGACCCGTGTATCCTGCCCGTGCTCACGTATGGATGTGACCCGTGTATCCTGCCCGTGCTCCTGTATGGATGTGACCCGTGTATCCTGCTCGTGCTCCCGTATGGATGTGACCCGTGTATCCTGCCCATGCTCCCGTATGGATGTGACCCGTGTATCCTGCCCGTGCTCCCGTATGGATGTGACCCGTGTATCCTGCCCGTGCTCACGTATGGATGTGACCCGTGTATCCTGCCCGTGCTCCTGTATGGATGTGACCCGTGTATCCTGCTAGTGCTCCCGTATGGATGTGACCCGTGTATCCTGCCCGTGCTCCCGTATGGATGTGACCCGTGTATCCTGCCCGTGCTCCCGTATGGATGTGACCCGTGTATCCTGCCCGTGTTCCCGTATGGATGTGACCCGTGTATCCTGCCCGTGCTCCCGTATGGATGTGACCCGTGTATCCTGCCCGTGCTCCCGTATGGATGTGACCCGTGTATCCTGCCCGTGCTCCCGTATGGATGTGACCCATGTATCCTGCCCGTGCTCCCGTATGGATGTGACCCGTGTATCCTGCCCGTGCTCACGTATGGATGTGACCCGTGTATCCTACCCGTGCTCCCGTATGGATGTGACCCGTGTATCCTGCCCGTGCTCCCGTATGGATGTGACCCGTGTATCCTGCCCGTGCTCCCATATGGATGTGACCCGTGTATCCTGCCCGTGGTCAAGTATGGATGTGAAACACAAAGGCTCTTCAGACAACTCAAAGAAGTATGGAGAGATGTAACCTGGGTATTAACCGAAAAGACGAGGAAAAGAATGAAGGGTTCGAAACCAAACAAAACTCCGCTGCTTGCATCACAAGGGTGAAGAAATGAAAATGGCGGTGGGCCAGACATATCGCAAGCTGAAATGAGCATAGTGAGACAAACATGGTACCTTGACTAGATTTCAAGGGTTATCATGAGAACAAAACAACGCCCAAAAGTGAGATAGGAAGATGAAAGCAGAAAATGTGTTGGAGCAACATGGAATAGAGCGGCTGTGACTGCAGTACCTGGAGGATCATTGAGGAGGCTTCATCCAGCAGCAGATCGACACAGGCTGAAGACGAGATATACATACAAACAAACAAACATACATACATCATAGTGTGGTATGGTAGAAGGGAAATCCACCACATTTTAATTTACATCCCCAGAGTTCCATTACTAATTTATTGACAAACCTATAATTTCATTTAGTTTCTAATTAAAAAAAGAATATATTTTTAATACATTTAATTATGTTAGAAAGCCATTCCTCCCTTTTCTGCTTTATAAGCTTTGATATTGTATATACCCTGTCAGACACCGTACCACAACCACTGCGTGTGTTTATATATCACACATGTGTAGAAGCACCCCACTAGCTGAGAACTTGACCAGCAGCTTTCATAGAACAATCTGCACGCATTAAAGAGTTAACTGAGTGGGATCACTCAGGTTACTCCCCCCCCCCCCCCATCATGTGATGAAGGAGGACTATGCAGAAAGGGTTAGCCACTCCCCTGTAGGTCTTGTGACCTGTGACATCATCATAAGGAGATGGGAGGGGGTATATAGCTGCCCCGGAATGTTCTGGAACCAGGTTCCTCGGGAGTGGTTGTTTGAGAGGACCTCACTGTGAGTCATGTGTATAGTTATGTGTAGTAAGGATGTCCTTTCACCTTTATTGTTTTAAGTTTGGGAACGTGCCCTATATAGTTAGCGCCTATAGTAATTGCCTGTGTGTTCTCCTGTAGGAAGAGGAGTGAGCGTGTGCTCAGCAGGAGTTCTCAGAGTTGATACTCCAGAGCATAATTGTATCGCCCCCACCGGCAGGTCCTAGGTAAACTCCTGATCCAATATTGCGAGAGGAAGAATGCTGTACACAGTAAGGGAATATCGATCCTAAAGAGTAGTGTGTCCCAACATGGGTCCACCTGCGACTGAGGCCATGCAGGGGATTGCCAATCTAACCAATACTAAAGGAAACAAACATAAGCACCTCCCCAGGGTAGGAGTGAGAGATACCATACATTTTCTCCGGCGTTTTCTGACGTCACGATGTCATGTGACGTTGCGTTGCCATGTGAACCTGCGCGACGTGTTGCCAGAAGCCGCCGGAGACAAGGTAAGGGACATAGATGCCTTGCGTGCTCCCACGGCATTTAATTGTTGTGGGGTAGAGCGAGGGGCCTCTGTAAACGCCATACCCCACCTGCCCCCCAGAAAATCTCGAGGCCCCCTAGCTAGTGCACCCCTGCCTTAACTTACAAAGGAGTGTCAGTGGGAACACTGCACTGGTACTATATGGAAATCAGCAAGCGAAATGAACAGGAACAGAGTCCAAGGAGCAGCGCTTGGCGAGCCGTGCGTTCTGCTAACACTTCACCATTACAGAAGATTCAGATTGCCTGTTACAGTGTAGCAAAGAATCCTCATCTCTCGGGTCAGTGTCATCAACCGATTGTTTGAGATTGAAGGTTAACTGCAAATTGTTCACTGATCCTTTTTTCTCCACAGCTTTTTATCTTGTAAAAAGACAAAAGATGTATTTGCTCTCGCTGCTCTCGCCGAGCCCTTTCTCATTTCCAGAAATAATGCTTCATTTCGCTACAAAAACATTGACGCTCTTTATAAAAACCCAACAGCGGGGATTGGTGGAGGCCATTTACTGCTAACATTAGAACATATATATCCAGAATGTCACGTGAAATATACATTTATCTAAGGGATTTTAGAGGCTTCTATTCAAAGGATCTATGCAAAACCGATTTTTGTCGACGTATATACTGTGTTCAACCTTATTTTTCTGAATCATTCACTATGTAAATAAAACTGTTTACCATGTGAATATACATTCATACCGCACGTTCACAGACGGCAGAGTCTCGGTCATTACGAGTATTGGGCGGTTGGCCATTTTGCTCACAACTTACATAGTTACATAGTAGATGAGGTTGAAAAAAGACGTACGTCAATCAAGTTCAACCTACGTATGCTAAATTAGACAAACTTTACTGTCTGATGTATCAATAAGAGTCATTTAGTCAATTTTCTACATGACATTTATTCATTCACCAAACCTGTATCACTCATCCATTCCCCACCCTACGCACAGCACTCCCCACCCCTCCACCCAGAGAATTCATCGTCCTCCCCACCCCACACAGAGCCCCGCACTTTTAGGAGAGGGGTGGCATAACTTAGAAGCCAAGGGGCCCCTCCTCAGGGGTTATGTACTGTATGACAGGAGGAGGTGAGGGTTAGAAGGTTAAGGGCAGGGGTCTCAAATTCAGTTCTCAAGGGCCACTAACAGGCGAGCTTTTATGGATATCACTGCTTCAGCACAGGTGGCTCCGTCGAAGATCGGATAGCATAGAGAGAGGAGAGGATAGGCGAATCAAGGAGGAGAGGCGGATCGCATAGAGGGAGGAGAGGCGGATCACACAGAGGGAGGAGAGGCGGATCGTACATGGAAGAGAGAAGAGGCGGTTCGCACAGGGAGAAGAGGTGGATTGCACAGGGAGAAGAGGCGGATTGCACAGGGAGAAGAGGCAGATTGCACAGGGAGAAGAGGCGGATTGCACATAGGAGAGAGGAGAGGCGGTTCGCACAGGGAGGAGAGGCAGTTCGCACAGGGAGGAGAGGCGGTTCGCAAAGGGAGGAGAGGCGGATCGCACAGAGGGAGGAGAGGCGGAACGCACATAGGAGAGAGAAGAGGCGGATCACACAGAGGGAGGAGAGGCGGATCGCACATAGGAGAGAGGAGAGGCGGATCGCACATAGGAGAGAGGAGAGGCGGATCACACATAGGAGAGAGGAGAGGCGGATCGCACATAGGAGAGGAGAGGCGGATCGCACATAGGAGAGAGGAGAGGCGGATCGCACATAGGAGAGAGGAGAGGCGGATCGCACATAGGAGAGAGGAGAGGCGGATCGCACATAGGAGAGAGCAGACGGATCGCACATAGGAAAGAGGAGAGACGGATCGCAGATAGGAGAGAGGAGAGGCGGATCGCACATAGGAGAGAGGAGAGACGGATCGCACATAGGAGAGAGGAGAGATGGATCGCACATAGGAGAGAGGAGAGGCAGATCACACATAGGAGAGAGGAGAGGTGGATCACACATAGGAGAGAGGAGAGGCGGATCGCACATAGGAGAGAGGAGAGGCAGATCGCACATAGGAGAGAGAAGAGACGGATCGCACATAGGAGAGAGGAGAGGCAGATCGCACATAGGAGAGAGGAGAGACGGATCGCACATAGGAGAGAGGAGAGATGGATCGCACATAGGAGAGAGGAGAGGCAGATCACACATAGGAGAGAGGAGAGGTGGATCACACATAGGAGAGAGGAGCGGTGGATCGCACAGAGAGAGGGGAGATAGGGAAGGAGATGCAATGCCATCTCAAATTTGTCCCAAAGCGAAGAATTGTAAGTTTGTCTAGGAGCCCGAGAGATCTCAGATACATTTGTTCGTCTCGGAGACATTCCGGGAGAGTTGGAATGATCGACATTAGTAATCATATAACTATATATATATATATTGCTCTTTAGGAGATGTGCCATCGGTAGCTAATGATATATATATATATGCTGTATATACTGTATATATATATATATATATATATATATATATATTAGTGACCGCATTTTGGCCATTTAATAAAGCAGCCTGTTGCCAAGACACTAAAGTTGGATGTGCATATTTGATCCCATTAGCCGGTTCTCTGCTTCAGAAGGAAGATTTCCCTGTGTGATGCACACGGATTGAGTTCTCTGCCTGACTTCTGTGTCACTGTGACTTCTGCCAGTTTGGAAAGCAGAAGGTGGTGGCTCTCTTCCAGGGCTTTACTGAACATTTGTTTCAATGGGGAGGCAATGTCCCCCGTTATAAAGATGTAACGTTTAGCAATGAAGTCATCAGGCCCATTGGCTCCATTTAATCAAAATAAGTGAGCAAACGGAGGGATTTTGGTAAAATATAGAGTGTAAGCTCTGCAGGGCAGGGACTGTGCCTGTAACATTCCTTCGTGCTGCGTACCGCGCTATACTGTCATTGTGACGTGCTTTGAGTCCGTTGGGAGAAAAGCGCTTTATGAAATAAAGGTGTTTGCTATCTAATTTATCTATAATCTAGCAATCTGTCTGTAATGATCATTGTGGGTATATAAAGCATTTGAATGAGAGACAAACCTATTGATAACAAGCAACAGCCAGGCTGAGGTGTTTATCTTCACGTGATAACTCCGTCAGGAGTCCTCCCGAAATCCTCATATCCATAACTGTTCCTGTTTAAGTTAAGGGGCCTTCTAAACATGATATCTTACTCCAGGGGAGCTCAACTCCAGCCCTCAAGCCCCCCCCCCCCAACCCCCAACAGGTCAGGTTTTCAGGATATCCCAGCTCCAGCACAGGTCGTTCAATCAGAGGCTCAGTTAAAGACTGAGCCTCCTGTGCTGAAGCAGGGACTGATTGAGCCACCTGTGTTGAAGCAGGGAATGATTTTGAGCCTCCTGTGCTGAAGCTGGGATATCCTGAAAACCTGACCTGTTGGGGGTGCTTGAGGACTGGAATTGAGCGGCCCTGTCTTACTCAATGAAATATTAATACCTTTATTTATATTGTGCTTTTTCTCATGGGGCCAGAAGTGCTTTGGAGTTACAAAAGGGAAAAGTAGAAAATATGTTAAGGTTATAACAGACACCAAACACAACGAGAGATACAATACAGCAGGGGTGCGCATACTGGGGGGGCGCGAGATTTTCTTGGGGGGGGTGCGGCGGTTGCAGAGGTCCCGCGCTCTCCCCTACGGCATTTAAATGCCGGGGGACCACGCAAAGACCTCTGTAACTAACTTACCTTCTCTCCAACGGCTTTGTCGACCCCGCGGCATCATTTGTCACCGGATACCAGGTGGGGGGCGCAAGCAGAGTAGGCAGGGGGGCACAGGGCCAAAAGTTTGCGCACCCCTGCAATACAGGGTGGGACGGTACTGTAACTATAACATGCCAGAAAGGAAGTTTATGGTTAATTAATTAAACGACTGGATAAAAAGTTATACACACACAGCGTTTTTTTAAAATATATATTTAATATAGTGGATATTTATTATACGGTAGGGGCTCTTTTATGGAACCTATTTTTATTTTGGCCCAAGTTAAACAGCTGGGGCCCGTACAGTCAGTTGCATCCAACGGCATGTTCCTTTTTGGTAATTCTCGGGCTGACCTTTGCCCCAGCTTTATAGCACATCCGTATATATCTAAATGAATTAGTAAAATATCAGAGAGAAGCTCAAAACGACCTTTGGGCTTCCTCCAATCTCATTTTGTTCTCAAGCATGCGGACGTTTTAATTAGCTCTCATTATTATCCAATTTTAATTGCAATCGTTGTAACTTTTTGTTCTTTAAATATTGCCATGTGTTGCTTTGGTGATAATATCCAGGGCGATGTAATACTCCTTGGTCTCAGGCAGATGGCGCTCTGTAATGTGTACACCACATGGCAGTGATATGTTGATTGAGTTGAGTCTTGGTGGTTGAGGCATTTAACAAGTAGACCAGTAGAAGGACTTTATCGTGGTGGTAGCTGCATCACATAGACAAAGTCAGGGCCACCGATTGGGGGAGGGGGATGAAAGAGCCGGGGAAATGGTCCCGAGCTCATCGGCAGAGGGGGGCCCGGCCAACTGATCCCAGAAGTTGGACCAGGTCAGCTGGGACCCCTTCCCCTGATGGGCTCACAGTTACTCAGGGAATACTGAATCTCCCCCCTCCACGCAACAACCCTGTGTACAAGGAAGGTGGATCTTTTCCATTAGCTAGTCTCTTTTGAGTAACATCACTGTGTGCACAGTTAAAGGTGCAATCCAACATAGCTTGCCAAAAAAAACCCAAACTTATTTGAAGCATTTAACAATCGAATTGGCTTGCATAAACAAATCTAACCGTGTTAAAACCAAAATGATTTCCTTTGTTCCTCTGGAAATTAATGACAAATTGTGTTTCCTATGAGCCTCTTAATCAGGGAGTGCTTCAGTCAAGTGTTTTCTATGCCCACCATATCAAAGAGCCAACAAAGATAAGGGGAGGAGGAGAGAGGGGGCTTTGCCTTTGGTTTGGGTGATGTATTTTTATTGTTTGTTGATTCAGTATACATACACACGCCTAGTTATATCATGTAGTTTGGTTTAAGAAATGCCGCTGCGTTGTATGTGTGTGTATATGTGTATATGTAGCACCTGTTCCCCCAGCCTAAGTGAGATCATGCTGCTACCTGGTGTTGCTGGCCAGGTGAGTACCTGTGAAGCTGGAACAGGAGGCTCTGAGTACTCCGCGGTGGTGTGGGGAGATATCAGGACAGGTTTTCAGGGTGGTACATCTCTGGTTACAGCGCCTCCAGCCAGCGAGGATCCTGAGATGACCAGGATGGTCCATCCTGGCAACTTCTTAGTGACCCAGGCATTTATCCACACAGATAGATGGTTCCACTGAATCTTTATTGTCACACAGCAGTCACAGCACCACATTCCCTTGCAGAGAATCCCTAGGCTCTTAGGCCCAAGTAGCCCCCTCCTGGGCTCCTCCTTTACCCCCTTATGCGGTAAAGGGTATGATATTACCTACTCCACAGGGGAAGGGAGAGTGTCAGTATATACCCAGGGGATGGGTTTGTAACCCTGCCCCATAACAGGGCAGGTCTGATACTGACAGGCTTAACATTTATTGCATGTGACCCAGCCAGTATCCTGCCCCTGGATACAGGAACAATGTATCCAGGCTGCAATTGGACACTAGACCAATTGAAAGAGCTTATCCCCCACAGAGCCTGTTCCTAACACTGTGAGGGCCCAAAAGAAGGATAGCGGCCGGGGGGCTAGGAAATATATATATATATATATATTTACACACACACAAACACACACACAAACACACACACAAAAACACACACTGTCTAAGTGAAACTGCACCTTTAAAGTAACTAAACAAAGGATTTAACTTGGGATGAGACTTCAAAGGAGAAGCAGCTTTTATGGAAAGTACTGTATGCAAATCATTCCGCTTATCAAATCCGGGGAATCTCTAATCTTGTTTAAAAACAGATGGCAATTATCTGGAGGACAAAAAAAGGACCAGTTTTTGGTGTTTCTTTACTCCTGTCTTTTATTTCTTCAGGATCAATGCCAAGAGAAAGCAGCGTTGTTTCGCAGAGATATGGAGGTAATTATAATCAGTGAAAGCGTAACAATCACAGGAAGAAGTTGGAAACTCGTAGTGGATATTAATGTACAGGAAGAAGCAGAGAGGGCTGAGTATAAACATCATTAAAAGTGGAAGTACAGTATATGCGAGCAACCCAAAAGTTTCCTTTTTCTTGTCAAACGTAAGAAATGAGGAAAAGAAAGGCATCTATCTATCTATCTATCTATCTATCTATCTATCTATCTATCTATCTATCTATCTATCTATCTATCTATCTATCTATCTATCTATCTATCTATCTATCTATCTATCTATCTATCTATCTATCTACCCATCTATTCATCCGTCCATCCCTTTATAATGATGTAACATTGAAACCATCAGACACTTTCATTTTATTTAGCCTCCTAGTTTTGAAAACAAAACAAAAAAACAAGCAGGGATTTCATATTTTGCATATGTATACTGTGCGATGTGTGTGTTTGTGTGAATATTTATATATATACTGTCTATGTCTGTGTCTGTGTGTGTGTATATATATATATATATAAAAGAGAAAATAGCTGTGTTAGTCCAGTTGCGATAGTGCAGAATAAATGAGTTCTTCAGTACTGTATTAGGTGATACCTTTTTTATTGGACTAACAATTTATGTCATAGGACAAGCTTTCGAGAGTTCTCTCCTCTCTCTCTATATATATATTCTATATATATATATATACTGTCTGTTTGTCTGTGTGTCCGTGTGTCTGTAACTGCTAATTCTGTTCTTCACGTCAACAACATCAAAAGCAGATATCTTGTACTTAACATGGCTCCTTAGCTAGAAGAGTTTATGCCAATTTAGACATAGCAGGGTATTAGACGCCCCCAAGACGCAGTACATCTTATAATAATAATATGTGCATATGGTGACTCCTCATATAACTCTTCCCAAATCCTACAAGATGTAACCGCTCATTTTCTACAACACTTTCTACACCCCCCCCCCCCCCGTTAGTTTGAACAAGCAAAGTGATGCTTCCCTAACAGTGAACATTAAACTCATTTTAATGTCACCTTCCAGGGCGTGTACTACTCTGCCCGACGGGGGGAGAGCGGGGGCAAGTGTCCCGGGGCTGGTGGCAGGGGGGGGGGCCCAGCTGGTAGATCCTGGAGGTCAGGCCCGACTGGAATTTGGGCACAACTTCTGGAATCAGCCAGTTGGGCCCCTTCCTCTGCTGGTCGGAGGCAAAACCCTCCCCTATCAGCCAATGGCTGTGAGGCTCATCAGGAATAGGTACCCACTCATCGCTCAGCTGGCACCCGCCCTCCCCCTCCTAACCTCCCCTCCCCAGCACCCCGCTGCGTACATTGTGGCTGCTACAAAAACAATTATACATAGAAATACTGCACGTGTATACATTCTGCATTGCTCGCTTCGGCTATCTGCTTCTAGTTACCCTTCTGTTATAAACCATGGGGTCTATGTAACGAAGCTAAAGAAGAGACCCTATAAGCCATGGGGTCTATGTAACAAGGCTAAAGTGGGACCCTATAAACCATGGTGTGTATGTAACGAGGCTAAAGTGGGACCCTATAAACCATGGGGTGTATGTACGGGGCTAAAGTGGGACCCTATAAACCATGGGGTGTATGTAACGAAGCTAAAGTGGGATCCTATAAACCATGGGGTCTATTTAACGAGGCTAAAGTGGGACCCTATAAACCATGGGATCTAGGTAACGAAGCTAAAGAGGGACCCTATAAACCATGGGGTGTATGTAACGGGGCTAAAGTGGGACCCTATAAACCATGGGATCTATGTAACGAGGCTAAAGAAGAGACCCTATAAACAATGGGATCTATGTAACGAGGCTAAAGAAGAGACCCTATAAACCATGGGGTGTATGTAACAAGGCTAAAGAAGAGACCCTATAAACCATGGGGTGTATATAACAAGGCTAAAGTGGGACCCTATAAACCATGGGGTGTATGTAACAAGGCTAAAGTGGGACCCTATAAACCACAGTGTCTATGTAAAAAAAGGAAACGAGGGACAACAAACTCTGCCCTAATGTATTTTTATTAAAAAAAAATCCATTTGAAATGAAAATATCGTTTTTCTTTATTATATATAATGCCGTTATTTCCCACCCAGAATTCCTCCCCTTTTGCCTTGATACATAAACCCACATACCCTCTCCCTCCTGTGTTACTGCATTTGTTTTTGTTATGCAGAATATATTATCGCACTACTATTACGGTCATATGATACAATGTATTCCGCCAATGAGCGACGTTTGATTAAAAGGAACATGATTCAACCCAAAATTGATTCTTATTTTTTGCAATTAAGTGGCTCTCACTGGAAGGCAATCTCCCGGCAATGCATTATTAATAAGGTACACACATACATTATTCTCGGGGGTGAGGTGCCCAAGATGCACAAAAACAAAATTGATTTTCCATGAACTGAGTTGTGCTTAAAAGTTCCTGGCCAGCGTATTAATCATGTCAGCAGCTGAGACGCACAAAGCCATTAAATGCCTTCCACCGAGCCTCACAACAGATAACCTTTTACCTTTTCAATAAGAAGCAGTTTAAGAGTAATTCTCTGCAAAGTTTTAGGAATAAAAAAAGTTAGGCAGAGAAAAGGGTCCGTTTTCGGCGCTGAATTGTGACGGGTCGTTTTTTTCCCCCGCGCGAGGCTTTCATATTCCATTTTAATGAGCACTATTGATGCAGAGTTTGTGCAAAGCGTTCCTCCTTTCTGCGCTCATCAGCAGTTTACAATATTTTATGAAGTGTCTTTCATAATGAACGCGGCAAAAAGCAGTACAAAGCAAAAAAAAAAAGAGGTGAAAAACACAAAGTTTTAATGCTGATAGTTCAGTTTTGGTTAAAAAAATTATATTTTTTTTTTGTCAATCACAATGCTTTATTCTTTTTAATTATAGCCCTGTCAGTATACACAGAGTTGTACAATAGTAAAGATGTACAGGACATTCTGGCAGAATACAAATATATATTTATGTAACCCTTCCTTATTTCCCTAGATGTATTAATGTTTGGATGCGAGGGCCTGAGACGCTCTCCCCTGTGTGTAAGAGTCTGCTCAGCCAGCAAGGGACCAGGCATGGGTCAGACAGGGGGTCAGAGACAGAGAGCCGGACAGAAACACAGCAATCACATACCGAGGCCCTCAGAATCAGAGGAACACACACAATACTTCTGACAATCATATAGAGGGTAAAAGTGTACCCCACTGCACAATTGTCCCTCAGTGTCTCTTACTCAGCCCCGGCGGTGTAGATGCTAACTGATGGGCCACGGTTGGTACCGGCACAGCGTTGGAGCTCGTGTGAAATGTAGGTGGTAATAGGTGCAGTTCTGGTGCTTCACATAGAAAGGTGGTAGATGTGTATGATTAAAAGGATACTGAGGTGTTGGAGTGTCGATCCCTTGGGTGTGTTTCCGCTTGATCTACTCACAGCTTCAGGACCCCCAGGTAACACGGTCTTCTTTACTTCACGATGTACTCTCCGCTCGTTCGTACCTGCTACCTCCAGTATGTGCGGCGCTGCCAGTCTGGGAAGGCACTGCCACTGAGCTGTATCTCTCGCCCGGCTCCTCGGATCTGTCACTCTCTGTCTCTCTGTGTGTCCTCCCGCTCACGTGTTTCTCTCTTGTTATATCTCTCTTAATCCCTCCTTCTGGGATGTCATCCTTCTTGGTTATCCTATCATCTCCGTCCTTTCCTTGGTTCATAGCGTCCATCGCTATACTTGTGTGTTCATAGGGGTGTTACATTTATTTTATTTAAAAATGCTTTATTAGAGACGATACATTGGGGAACATTTATTCCGTGCCGAACTGGTTATCGAACCCGTTCCTGTGTTAACTCCCATTAATGGGTGCGATAACCCACACCGGCAGTTGCTAAATATTCTCCATTGAGAGGCACATCTTGTGTTTACGTATGTACTGGTGAGACATAGATTGAAACAGAGCAGCACCCCAAAGTGGGACAAGATGCAAAAAGTGGTTGTTTTTTTCTTTCTTTTCAGACCAGGGGTGCACAAACCTTTTTCTTTGCACCCCCGTGCCTGCTCGCCCCCCCCCCCTTACCTTTTTCTCCGGCGTCATTTGATGTCACTACGTCCATGTGACGTCGCATTGCTATGGCAACGTGATGTCACGTGATGTCAAATGACACATTGCCATTTGACCCCGTGGCGTCATTGGACTGTGTTGTCATGGCGACAGATAAAATGGAAACCTCGGTAATCAAATTTTACGGACAAATGTAGAATATATAAAAGTGTTTATTTAACCCATAAAACACATGGTTACCTGATGTTTTGGCCCCCAGAGGGACATCGGGTAACTGTGTATTTTATGGGTTAAATAA